>NC_086444.1:501981763-502161763 GCF_028390025.1 Pseudophryne corroboree | reverse complement strand
ATGTACACTTTTACAATGTGTTATTGTTCATTACAGCCAAAAAATTGAATAACAACTTTTCCAAACAATAAAAGATTTTTTCACTCAACGCGTTTCGTCGTATGTCGACTTCTTCAGGAGTGTTTTTTATGAAAAGGTAATTAATTAATTTGAAACAGCTGTATTTTCACAAAATTATAATCCATATTTTACTAAGAATTATTATGTATAATTAACTTCCATAGTTTTGTAGTATTTAATGAATCCTCCTATTTGCGACCATCTGATGGTTAATATTAATCTTCCAAAGGCTTGTAATTAATTTGTCCAAATTTTTATTTAATTTACCTACAATACTTTCATATGTCCAAAAAATATATATGAGGATCCGGCAATAGGATAAATAATATTAAGCTTCTTTTATTTCCCAGCAGCTCTCCTTGTGTGTCCTCATACACAGAGATTCAAAAGTGGAATGATATATATATATATTACAAAGATCAGTCCTTGTGCACAAAGGGTCTAATTCAGAGTTGATTGCAGCAGCAAATTTGTTAGCAGTTGGGCAAAACTTTGTGCACTGCAGGGGGGGAGGCAGATATAACATGTACAGAGAGAGTTAGATTTGGGTGGGGTGTGTTCAAACTGAAATCTAAATTGCAGTGTAAAAATAAAGCAGCCAGTATTTACCCTGCACAGAAACAAAATAACCCACCCAATCTAACTGTCTATGCAAATGTTATATCTGCCGCCCACCTGCTGTGCACATGGTTTTGCCCAACTGCTAACAAATTTGCTGCTACGATCAACTCTGTTTTTAACTGTTCATTTTGTTTGCAAAATACGCATTTGCTAATATATTTCAATACTATCGAAACACAGGGCTTAAAGTGGTCCTGGAAAGGCAGTGGAACTCATTTCCTCTGCCACCTACCCCCCTCAAACTCTCCCCCCCCCCCCATTAGGCGGAGTCAGGGTCAGTACTAAGGTTTTTGCCACTCTCCTGCAATCTATACATTTGTTCCCTATCTCCCATACTTTATAAATGCACAGTGGTCTCAAAAAGAAGGGGCATGGTCACACAATAGTACTAGAAAATATATACAGCACTAATAACTGGATATGGTGTAAATTATTTATTAATATACATTTAAAAAATGTTGCAACATAATAAACAGTTTAAAATTTTAGGGCAAGCACAGCATAATAAACAGGATATTACCACATGTGGAAGCTGGAAGTTTTCATATGAATATTGTCCAAGGAGATGTGCCACAGTCCTGGGGATATATTCAAGGCTATTGAATGAATGTCCACAGTAAAGTTTGAAGACCTTTATATGCTTGATTCCAGACAGAAATTAGTCCTATAGCTCCGGTATTGTGCAGTTTGTGGATGATAGCAGGTTCCCCTTTTTGGAAGGTAGTGGACTTCTAGGCGGACTCCAGGTAGAGGTAAATTTCCAACCGTGCCCAGCTCCTCTAAACCAACGCATTTTGCTGTACACAACAGCTTTGTCAAGGTATGTGTGCCTAGTGCTTGAATGCCCTTTTTAAAGTCTGTGCTAATTTCCCATCATTAACAGCTGATGTTAATTACACATACTAAAATATTGTTAAAAATAGCACCATATCCAGTTTCAGTTAATCATAATAGAGGGAGACAAATGTTTAAACAAGACAAAATCTCTTTTAATGCATATTTATATATATATATATATATATATATATATATATACAACAAATATTATAAATATTTCCTTTATGGGATCATGGGTCACATGACCGCATGTATCGACTTCCTGTATCTGGAACGCATCTAATGGTCTAATTGGCTGTGTCTGCTGAGGTCCGTGATCACATGACCGGATGCTGTCAAAATTTTAAACTGTTTATTATGTTGCAACATTTTTTAAATGTATATTAATAAATACTTTATACCATATACAGTTTTTAGCGCTATATATATTCTCTAGTCTCTCGGTTCTAAGCGACTAACTATCCCTATAGTCAGCATCTTGAAGGTAAAGCATCTCATTTAATTTGCGCCGGACCTATTACCATGGTAATTTCTTCTTGTATCTTCACACAATAGTACCCCCAATTCAATTGATGCCACACAGTAGCACAATCTTATTCACATTACCCTGCACATATTGCCCATGATTCATATTAGTAATGCCCCTTGTTCACATTATGTCACTTAGAAGTGCCCCTTATTCATGTTACACCACACAGTGATACCCTTTATACATGTTATGTCTAGTGATGAGCGGGTTCGGTTTCCAAGAAACCGAACCCCCCCGAACTTCACCCTTTTTAGACGGGTCCGAGCCATACTCGGATTCTCCCGTATGGCTCGGTTAACCCGAGCGCGCCCGAACGTCATCATCCCGCTGTCGGATTCTCGCGAGATTCGGATTCTATGTAAGCAGCGGCGCGTCGCCGCCATTTTCACACGTGCATTGAGATTGATAGGGAGAGGACGTGGCTGGCGTCCTCTCCGTTTATATAGTTACACAGTTGATCTGATTGCTTAACTTATTGTGGGGAGGATTGGGGAGCAGCTGTTAGGAGGAGTACAGTGCAGAGTTTTGCTAATAGTGACCACCAGTTTTTTATCCGTTTTCTGCCTGAAAAAAACGCTCCATACCATATCTGTGCTCAGTGTGCTGCATGATATATCTGTGCTGAGTGCTCACACTGCTTAATTGTGGGGACTGGGGAGCAGCTATAGCAGGAGTACAGTGCACAGTTTTGCTGACAGTGACCACCAGTATACGTTTGTCTGCCTGAAAAACACTCCTGTGGTGTCTTTTTTTTATACTATAAACGCAGTCTGCTGACAGTGTCCACCATGTCCATTATACTGTATATAGCAGTACGGTAGGTCACTGCTCTACCTACCTCTGTGTCATCACTCGTCGTCCATAAGTATACTATCTATCCATCTACATTGTATACCTGTGGTGTCTTTTTTTTTTATACTATAAACGCAGTCTGCTGACAGTGTCCACCAGGTCCATTATACTGTATATAGCAGTACGGTAGGCCACTGCTGTACCTACCTCTGTGTCGTCACTCGTCGTCCATAAGTATACTAAGTATCCATCCATCTACATTGTATACCTGTGGTGTCTTTTTTTCTTTATACTATAAACGCAGTCTGCTGACAGTGTCCACCAGGTCCATTATACTGTATATAGCAGTACGGTAGGCCACTGCTGTACCTACCTCTGTGTCGTCACTCGTCGTCCATAAGTATACTAAGTATCCATCCATCTACATTGTATACCTGTGGTGTCTTTTTTTTTTATACTATAAACGCAGTCTGCTGACAGTGTCCACCAGGTCCATTATACTGTATATAGCAGTATGGTAGGCCACTGCTGTACCTACCTCTGTGTCGTCACTCGTCGTCCATAAGTATACTAAGTATCCATCCATCTACATTGTATACCTGTGGTGTTTTTTTTTCTTTATACTATAAACGCAGTCTGCTGACAGTGTCCACCAGGTCCATTATACTGTATATAGCAGTACGGTAGGCCACTGCTGTACCTACCTCTGTGTCGTCACTCATCGTCCATAAGTATACTAAGTATCCATCCATCTACATTGTATACCTGTGGTGTCTTTTTTTTTTATACTATAAACGCAGTCTGCTGACAGTGTCCACCAGGTCCATTATACTGTATATAGCAGTACGGTAGGCCACTGCTTTACCTACCTCTGTGTCGTCACTCATCGACCATAAGTATACTAAGTATCCATCCATCTACATTGCATACCTGTGGTGTCTTTTTTTTTTATACTATAAACGCAGTCTGCTGACAGTGTCCACCAGGTCCATTATACTGTATATAGCAGTACGGTAGGCCACTGCTGTACCTACCTCTGTGTCGTCACTCGTCGTCCATAAGTATACTATCCATCCATCTACATTGTATACCTGTGGTGGCTTTTTTTCTTTATACTAGTAGTACTAGTTTAGCAGTCTGCTGACAGTGTCCACCAGGTCCATTATACTGTATATAGCAGTACGGTAGGCCACTGCTGTACCTACCTCTGTGTCGTCACTCGTCGTCCATAAGTATACTATCCATCCATCTACATTGTATACCTGTGGTGCCTTTTAGTTGTGCGCATTAAAATATGGAGAACAAAAATGTGGAGGTTAAAAAAATAGGGAAAGATCAAGATCCACTTCCACCTCGTGCTGAAGCTGCTGCCACTAGTCATGGCCGAGACGATGAAATGCCATCAACGTCATCTGCCAAGGCCGATGCCCAATGTCATAGTACAGAGCATGTAAAATCCAAAACACAAAAGATCAGTAAAATGACCCAAAAATCAAAATTAATAGCGTCTGAGGAGAAGCGTAAACTTGCCAATATGCTATTTACGACACGGAGTGGCAAGGAACGGCTGAGGCCCTGGCCTATGTTCATGGCTAGTGGTTCAGCTTCACATGAGGATGGAAGCACTCATCCTCTCGCTAGAAAAAAGAAAAGACTTAAGCTGGCAAAAGCACAGCAAAGAACTGTGCGTTCTTCGAAATCACAAATCCCCAAGGAGAGTCCAATTGTGTCGGTTGCGATGCCTGACCTTCCCAACACTGGACGGGAAGAGCTTGCGCCTTCCACCATTTGCACGCCCCCTGCAAGTGCTGGAAGGAGCACCCGCAGTCCAGTTCCTGATAGTCAAATTGAAGATGTCAGTGTTGAAGTACACCAGGATGAGAATATGGGTGTTGCTGGCGCTGGGGAGGAAATTGACAAGGAGGATTCTGATGGTGAGGTGGTTTGTTTAAGTCAGGCACCCGGGGAGACGCCTGTTGTCCGTGGGAGGAATATGGCCATTGACATGCCTGGTCAAAATACAAAAAAAATCAGCTCTTCGGTGTGGAATTATTTCAACACAAATGCGGACAACAGGTGTCAAGCCGTGTGTTGCCTTTGTCAAGCTGTAATAAGTAGGGGTAAGGACGTTAACCACCTCGGAACATCCTCCCTTATACGTCACCTGCAGCGCATTCATCATAAGTCAGTGACAAGTTCAAAAACTTTGGGCGACAGCGGAAGCAGTCCACTGACCAGTAAATCCCTTCCTCTTGTAACCAAGCTCCTGCAAACCACACCACCAACTCCCTCAGTGTCAATTTCCTCCTTACCCAGGAAAGCCAATAGTCCTGCAGGCCATGTCACTGGCAAGTCTGACGAGTCCTCTCCTGCCTGGGATTCCTCCGATGCATCCTTGAGTGTAACGCCTACTGCTGCTGGCGCTGCTGTTGTTGCTGCTGGGAGTCGTTCGTCATCCCAGAGGGGAAGTCGGAAGATCACTTGTACTACTTCCAGTAAGCAATTGACTATACAACAGTACTTTGCGAGGAAGATGAAATATCACAGCAGTCATCCTGCTGCAAAGCGGATAACTGAGGCCTTGGCAGCCTGGGCGGTGAGAAATGTGGTTCCGGTATCCATCGTTAATTCAGAGCCAACTATAGACTTGATTGAGGTACTGTGTCCCCGGTACCAAATTCCATTTAGGTTCCATTTCTCTAGGCAGGCGATACCGAAAATGTACACAGACCTCAGAAAAAGACTCACCAGTGTCCTAAAAAATGCAGTTGTACCCAATGTCCACTTAACCACGGACATGTGGACAAGTGGAGCAGGGCAGACTCAGGACTATATGACTGTGACAGCCCACTGGGTAGATGTATTGCCTCCTGCTGCAAGAACAGCAGCGGCGGCACCAGTAGCAGCATCTCGCAAACGCCAACTCGTTCCTAGGCAGGCTACGCTTTGTATCACCGCTTTCCAGAATACGCACACAGCTGAAAACCTCTTACGGCAACTGAGGAAGATCATCGCAGAATGGCTTACCCCAATTGGACTCTCCTGGGGATTTGTGACATCGGACAACGCCAGCAATATTGTGCGTGCATTACATCTGGGCAAATTCCAGCACGTCCCATGTTTTGCACATACCTTGAATTTGGTTGTGCAGAATTATTTAAAAAACGACAGGGGCGTGCAAGAGATGCTGTCGGTGGCCCGAAGAATTGCGGGCCACTTTCGGCGTTCAGGCACCGCGTACAGAAGACTGGAGCACCACCAAAAATACCTGAACCTGCCCTGCCATCATCTGAAGCAAGAGGTGGTAACGATGTGGAATTCAACCCTCTATATGCTTCAGAGGATGGAGGAGCAGCAAAAGGCCATTCAAGCCTATACATCTGGCCACGATATAGGCAAAGGAGGTGGAATGCACCTGTCTCAAGCGCAGTGGAGAATGATTTCAACGTTGTGCAAGGTTCTGCAACCCTTTGAACTTGCCACACGTGAAGTCAGTTCAGACACTGCCAGCCTGAGTCAGGTCATTCCCCTCATCAGGCTTTTGCAGAAGAAGCTGGAGACATTGAAGGAGGAGCTAAAACAGAGCGATTCCGCTAGGCATGTGGGACTTGTGGATAGAGCCCTTCATTCGCTTAACCAGGATTCATGGGTGGTCAATCTGTTGAAATCAGAGCACTACATTTTGGCCACCATGCTCGATCCTAGATTTAAAACCTACGTTGTATCTCTCTTTCCGGCAGACACAAGTCTGCAGGGGTTCAAAGACCTGCTGGTGAGAAAATTGTCAAGTCAAGCGGAACGTGACCCGTCAACAGCTCCTCCTTCACATTCTCCTGCAACTGGGGGTGCGAGGAAAAGGCTAAGAATTCCGAGTCCACCCGCTGGCGGTGATGCAGGGCAGTCTGGAGCGAGTGCTGACATCTGGTCCGGACTGAAGGACCTGCCAACGATTACTGACATGTCGTCTACTGTCACTGCATATGATTCTCTCACCATTGAAAGAATGGTGGAGGATTATATGCGTGACCGCATCCAAGTAGGCACGTCAGACAGTCCGTACGTATACTGGCAGGAAAAAGTGGCAATTTGGAGGCCCTTGCACAAACTAGCTTTATTCTACCTAAGTTGCCCTCCCTCCAGTGTGTACTCCGAAAGAGTGTTTAGTGCAGCCACTCACCTTGTCAGCAATCGGCGTACGAGGTTACTTCCAGAAAATGTGGAGAAGATGATGTTCATTAAAATGAATTATAATCAATTCCTCCGTGGAGACATTCACCAGCAGCAATTGCCTCCAGAAAGTACACGGGGACCTGAGATGGTGGATTCCAGTGGGGACGAATTAATAATCTGTGAGGAGGGGGATGTACACAGTGAAAGGGGTGATGAATCGGACGATGAGGAGGAGGTGGACATCTTGCCTCTGTAGAGCCAGTTTGTGCAAGGAGAGATTGATTGCTTCTTTTTTGGTGGGGGCCCAAACCAACCAGTCATTTCAGTCACAGTCGTGTGGCAGACCCTGTCACTGAAATGATGGGTTCGTTAAAGTGTGCATGTCCTGTTTATACAACATAAGGGTGGGTGGGAGGGCCCAAGGACAATTCCATCTTGCACCTCTTTTTTCTTTCATTTTTCTTTGCATCATGTGCTGTTTGGGGAGTATTTTTTTGAAGGGCCATCCTGCGTGACACTGCAGTGCCACTCCTAGATGGGCCAGGTGTTTGTGTCGGCCACTAGGGTCGCTTAGCTTAGTCACACAGCTACCTCATTGCGCCTCTTTTTTTCTTTGCGTCATGTGCTGTTTGGGGAGTATTTTTTTGAAGGGCCATCCTGCGTGACACTGCAGTGACACTCCTAGATGGGCCAGATGTTTGTGTCGGCCACTTGGGTCGCTTATCTTAGTCACACAGCTACCTCATTGCGCCTCTTTTTTTCTTTGCATCATGTGCTGTTTGGGGACAATTTTTTTGAAGGGCCATCCTGTCTGACACTGCAGTGCCACTCCTAGATGGGCCAGGTGTTTGTGTCGGCCACTTGGGTCGCTTAGCTTAGCCATCCAGCGACCTCGGTGCAAATTTTAGGACTAAAAATAATATTGTGAGATGTGAGGTGTTCAGAATAGACTGAAAATGAGTGGAAATTATGGTTATTGAGGTTAATAATACTATGGGATCAAAATGACCCCCAAATTCTATGATTTAAGCTGTTTTTTAGGGTTTTTTGAAAAAAAAACCCGAATCCAAAACACACCCGAATCCGACAAAAAATTTCGGTGAGGTTTTGCCAAAACGCGTCCGAACCCAAAACACGGCCGCAGAACCGAACCCAAAACCAAAACACAAAACCCGAAACATTTCCGGTGCACATCACTAGTTATGTCACACAGTAGTGCCCCTTATACACAATTCTCACAGTAGTAGTGCCCCACATAATGCCCACAGTAGTAGTGCTGCTTATACACATAATGCACACAGAAGTGCTGCTTATACACATAATGCCCACAGTAGTAGTGCTGCTTATACACATAATGCACACAGTCCCCCTTATATACATAATGCCAACAGTAGTAGTGCCTATTATACACATAATGCCCACAGAAGTAGTGCTGCTTATACACATAATGCACACAGAAGTGCTGCTTATACACATAATGCCCACAGTAGTAGTGCTGCTTATACACATAATGCACACAGAAGTGCTGCTTATACACATAATGCCCACAGTAGTAGTGCTGCTTATACACATAATGCACACAGAAGTGCTGCTTATACACATAATGCACACAGTCCCCCTTATATACATAATGCCAACAGTAGTAGTGCCTATTATACACATAATGCCCACAGAAGACTTTCTGCCTCTGTCACTGCAGCAGCTCCCTTCCCTGTGTCCCTTCAGCATCTTCCCCATCTTTCTGTGTCCCTCCATCCCCCTCTCACCTTGTATTCAGCATGCACAGAGCATGCTTCTCTTTGTGGATCAGGCAGCAGGGGGAGGAGGACCATGCAGCTGCCAGGGCCTGAGGAAAGGAGAGGTGGCTGCATCTCATCAGTGGCACTAGTGCCACCTGCATCATCTATTGACGTTGATGGTGGGGCAGGCTTTTCTGTTGGAATTAATGTACAGGTCCATGGAGAAGGTAGAACTAGTTCCACCTACCATTACAGGTGGTGAAACTCAGTCTCCCCCTTTCCCCCCCCCCCCCCCACACTTCAACCCCTGCTAAAACATCTTCTCTAATACAGCAGGTAAAACAGTCAAGCTAAAACAAACACAAAAACATAATATATGCATGGGCGACAAAGAAAACACCTATAAGCTTGAGAGATGAATTTGCAATCAAAAAATCAGAAGCAATTACATAGTGGTGGCATCATCATCATTATCATTGTCAGTGTGTTTTTGCACCGGTCCCAATCAATCCACAAATTATATTGTTTCAACAGGCATATTTGCGTTTCTGTCCTGGTCTGAATTTGCTCACAAAAGTACACACAAGTGTGTCAGAAATATATTCATATATACAAATCAGCTCTGCTCGACTGACAATTGAAAGTGTGTTTAAAAATGTCTTTATGTATATTTTAACTTACGGTAAAAGAATCAAAATTGAGGCAAAGTGATCACAGGACCTTGTGAAAGAAGTGATCCGATAAACTGAATATTTTCTATTATAAAAAAGAAAAAGAAACGTTGTTATTTAAATGTCTTCACTGCACATAAACATACACACATGAGCCTGCATACACACCTGTAGTTATAACGTAGATGTTTAGATATTTTAAGAGATGTGAGAAGTGGTTGCTTGCAAAAGCAAAGCTGAATGTATAAACAACCTTTTCCGCCTTAAAAATATGTGAATTTCACAGCCTGTTGCAATTATGCACTGTAAAAATATGACTGTGAAGATTGCTCAGGAAGTCCTTATTCAACACTTTGCCTTTGCTCTTTCCATGTCTTTGAGTAAATCTGACGTTATAAGCACAACCGACTCTCAGAGGACCTCTTAAATAATTTAAAGATGCTGATCCTTATATTCTACCATGAAAAGATGCTGACATTATTTTAAATTAGTTTTTTGTTTTTAAAACTTAAAACACATTCAAGTGCAATTTACTACCTGTGCTTTTCTGAAAAGGGTTTTTTTTCTCTTCATGTGAGCTATTCATGAGTAAAGAAATATTCATATTGTTTTATTCATCACGTTTAGCCACAACAAGTTCTGCATCTTGAACCTGATTAGCTTAATATGACATATACACATGTATTATGAATATAATCTCTTTGCTAATGCAAACTGTGGACAAGGTATATTCCCATCTATTTGATATTTAATGACTTTAGTTAACATTGGGAAACTGGCTTCATCGTAATGCTTTACTGCAATAAAAACATGCATTGCAATTTATCAAGTGGCACATATATTTTTTAGTGAGAATTAGTTATCAACAATTCATACAGTACAGTTAAAAAAAAATGGTTTTAAGATCAATAGGCCAGTAATGCATCATTATTATTAGAATTTTTATTCTTACTGTGCAATACAAACCAACATTAATTTATAGTGGCACAAATTAAACAAGTTGTTGGAATGTTGGTATGGGGCTGCAGACCCAAGATCAATACCAGTGACCCCCAGAGTTGGTATAAAGCAGGTGGCAAAGTATCTCTGCATAGCTAATTCTATATCATTACACATATATTCAGTTAGCTTGAGATAACTCACTGTGACTGGTGAAACCTTTACATTGTCCTGAATTCACTGTCCTGCAGTCATTCAGAGACTTCCCTTCTACTCTCTTAACGAGTTCCTGCTTTCTCTTAAAAGTTTAATAGCAGACGAGTTTACAGGTAAACTACAATGTTCATATAAATGGTGGTATTCAGGATTTGTATACAAAACACTGAAGACTTAAGGCTCGTACATACTTGCCGATATATCGGCCATTCTATTGAACGGCCGATATATCGCAAGTCCGTTGGCCAGTGTGTACGGGCGATATATTTGTGAACTCGAACTCCGTCGTTCACAGACATATTATTGCGTTGGCCCTGCAGCACAGCCGATGGTAATATATCTACTGATATATTGGCGCATCGCTGTGTGTGTACCAGAGACTAGCCGGCCGCCCGTACACAAGCTGCGGCAGCCGGCAGTGATTGACAGCTAAAATGGGCGGGCGTGTGTACACGCCCGCCCAGTTCATGACATCAGTCCCCGATGGATCGGTCAGTGTGTATGCTCAGCACACTGCCTGATCCATCCATAGATATATCTGCAGATCAATTGATCTGAAGATATATATATCAGTGTGTACCCACCTTTACTCTACTATCACCCCTCATTGGCATTGTTGGCAACCGCATAATTGATACATTATCTTACTGTATTCAGCTTCCTCTACTCCTTGGCTCCCCTATAAATGGGAAAAATTAGCAATCTAGGATTCATTTGAAAAAGAAATGCTTTTCTAATCCCTAATGTGAATGTCAGATGTTTGTTTTCCTTAATAGAATGCAAGTTTCATTTCTTGTTTTTTCCTTATAGGAGTGAAACTAGGTTAGCTGACATACCCAGTGAATTGCAAGGTATACTCAGTTGAGCAATCTAATATACCTTTTTAATCTACAAAAGTGTAGTACTGTTTCCATCAATGGTCTGTTTACACCAAGTCAACCATCATCAGCGTTTTGGGTAGTGATGCATTTATACTGTATGTCTGCTAGCCTTAATTAGCTTTGTTTGCAGAAATAATGCTGTCAAATTGAAGTAAATTACACGCACTGTATGTCCTAAATCACTAGATCTAACAACGCATCGAATAGAGGTCGACATGTGCCTGCGCAGCCTGGTTGTGTAGGCTGGGGTTCCACACCCATGTTTCTATGCACAGGAAATGCAGGAGATGTCATAGGCCGGCCCCAAAAATTACACATCTGCGTTTCCCGATTATTGCCCCTCCAACGCCACGTCACCACACCCAGATGCCCATTGCCTATCAATCCCCCATACGATCAAATCATTCCTGGATGTGATTGCATAGTGAAGGATTATGCACACGCACACTATGGCTGGTGCACATGTGCAGACCCCATGGACGCGGAAGATATGATTGGCTTTTTACCTAACAGGTCCACAAAAACTGATGCACTTATTTCAGTGGCCCTATCTGAGTTGCTAACCTTTGTACTGAGCTAACCTTTTATAGACTTCAAAAAATATTTGGCATCTGAGAGGTAGTCAGGTAGCGGATCAATATTTGGTTCATCAATCAATCAATCAGCATTCAACTTGCTTTGATTTTACATGATCATGAAATGAGGAGAAGCAGGTAACGTGCTCACACTGATGATTTGTGTGCAGTTAAGATTGGTAGCAACCCGCCTCACTCTGCACTTTGCCAAGATGTATTGTACAAGTTCACTCATGTATTGCATTCCCTAATCAATTAGTAGCTCACTGGTAAATTCCCCTTTACTGTGCATTCCTTAGAAGGCATCAGCTCCCTTGAAGCAAGCACACAATCTCTGGCAATGGGTGGCATAATACTTCATGGTGAGGCTATACCATATCCCCAGTATATACTGGGAATATACTGTTTTTGAGGTTAGTATAATATTTTAAAAGGGCCATTTTTACTAAATCATGGCCCACAGAGTATTCCGAGGCCAATATGACCTTCACTGCACATACTTGCAGTGTTGAGACCAAATACTGTATTTTACTCTATTTTTGGACAAACCATGCAGGTCATCCTAAACACCTCCAAATAACTATTAATATACTGAACACATTACTGAAATTTTTGCTAAATTAATCCACCTAATGGAAACATCATCTTGTTCACACTGGGTGTTGCAGTACACAAAGGGCCAGTATAAGGTTTCTCGACACGCTAGGCACAACTTCACATTACTGACTCCAACTACTACTAATATCCACTTTCCCAGTCGCTCAGGTGACAGTGCAAAGTTAGTGTCTTTTAAGTTACGTAGCTTCCACCAGCATTAAGACCACCAAGGATTTTCAGAGACATCCTTGATTTTGTTATAGGCAGACTCAATGGTGTCACCCAGATCCTGGCACCCTAGGTAGCTGCCTAAAGCTGCCTAATGTTAGAGCCGACCCTGAGGACACAACCCCACTGCTCAACAAATGTCCATAGAACTTTGGATGCATCCCCTCCTAAAACCAACAGCTGCTTCCTTAAGACATTTTTATGAACCTCATAATGAAGGAAAGTAGCTGGAGCTTAAAGTTCAGCATTGGAGCAAAACTACTGTGAGAGGGTGTTTGGTTCCAAAGCTTCCAGGACTGCTGGGGAGCAGGTATAATGGTTATGTAAGAATACTGTGCTTAGTATGGGGACAACCACATTTTTAGCACTCATTTATATTTACAACCATGATAATAAGAAACTCCTGTGCGAAGAATGGGTACAACAGCTAGTATATATATATATATATATATATAGTGAGTGGATGAGTTGGCACTCCCTTACTAGTCCCAATGCTGCGCTTGTGCCTTTTCCAAAGAGGTACGATACAGCAGAAATGAAGGAGCGGCACTCAGCGTCTTGAAAATAGTTGAGTATATTTCAAAAAACACAGTGGGAAACCAACGTTTCGGGGCTTACATGCCCCTTTGTCAAAGGGGCATGTAAGCCCCGAAACGTTGGTTTCCCACTGTGTTTTTGAAATATACTCAACTATTTTCAAGACGCTGAGTGCTGCTCCTTCATTTCTGCTATATATATATATATATATATATATATAAAACGAATATGTGTGTGTATATATATATATATATAAAAAGAGGGGGTACCTTATGGCGCTTAGTGAAAAAGGACTGAGCTGCAACTTAGAAGAACCTCCTGTTAGATGAGGCTCAATGGAATACAATATACAAAATGGATCTAAGTGCGCTTAACAATGGTACTGTGTATTACATCAATTAAGTATATACACAACAAATTAAAAATTCAACTTTAGTGTTTAATACATAAAAATGTCACGATCACATAAAATGTCAGTGAGCATAACAGTATATTATTACAGAATGCATGATCAGTATTTACAGATAGTTTGTGTCAAATGGAAATCCTGATGTGACTTAAAACTCATTTGTGTCAAATGGAAAGTCCTGATGTGACTTAAAAGTCGTGACAATTCTTCATTAACAGCATTGGGCACAGATGGATAACAGTACTTGAACACAATCCAACGCGTTTCGTCCCTTCCTGGGACTTCCTCAGGGGTAATCTCAATATAACTTGGGTATAACATTCAATAATAAAAACCCACAGTCACATGGAATCCAAAAAGCATAGTGTGGTCAACCAGGTGACCGAACAGAGGTGTAGTTTAAAGTCTATCCCTGACTCTATATACCAATCCGCAAAAACAGGCCGCTCAGCAGTGTGTAGACAGCCAATGCTTGTAGTGGTCCTCTCAGAGTTCAGGGTGATATATATATTATTTTGCAATCGATGATTGGACTAGGTAGAGCCTACAGTCCTTCTAACCAAACAAGACTAGCCACTAAGGTCAACCTCAATGCTACATTTACAATAATGCCTGAGGACAGCATCACACCAACTGGCAGAGGTCTCAGATACCTAATCTTAAATTCTGCTACCTAGACTTATTTTTCAGAACTTTGTCCTCTTGTATAATAAATCTCTGACCCAAATTTAGCACCCGGTGGTTGGGAACCAAATTACAGCAGATCTGAGTCTTCCTTCAGGCACTATTAGGCTTCACTCTTCACTCTACCACTGTTTTTATATTATACATACATTTTACATGCACAAAGTGCCTAGTGTATTTTATATACATTTAAAATGGTCATAGACTACCCATCCACACCATCCTAGGTACTGGATGTAGTATCTTCTCTGACAGAATTCTCAAAAACCTCTAAATTATATCAAGTTGGATCTATTTAGTGGGCTATATGCGTTATACTTGATAACATCTACCTATCTATCTATCTATCTATCTATCTAAACACTGTTTGTAATTTCACAATATAATTGTCTCTCATTAGGATTCCATGCTGAAGAATACATTTTGTTTGACATGCATATCACTCTTAATTATTCCTTTGAATTATCATTTGACTTCTACTTCCCAGTGTCCCGTATCTCCTTTGTAAAACAATCAAATAATTTTCTCTGCAATCATCTTCTAATCTGCTCTGAGAAGCAATGCTAAGATTTGAATTGCTAATAGCTGCCAGAGCTTATTGCATTGTTTGAATGAAGCACATCACAGTTACACAATAGTTGAGTTAAATTATATTAGCAATATGTCTGGACATTTTTTTCAGAAAACTTTTGCTACAAATTAATTCAGTGCTGTGGTGATTATTTAACACTCTCTAAAATACTGTATGTTCACAAATGTTTTTGCATTTGCAAAAATTTTCAATATAATATATTCTATGTGTGTACAAATTAGATTGTGACTGTGAAGGGCACGTACAATATGTCTCCAAGTTAACTTTGTCTTTGCTAAAAAACAAACAAGAAGCAGACATGAAGATGACGATTAATAACCACAGGTATTGTATAGTGTTGCACTTTGACTAACAACTGAAAACAACCCCACTGTGTTGCAATGTCATTTGATAAAATAAGGCATTCTGAAATCTAATTTTCCTTTGACTTAACTGAATCTTATTAACCCACAGGAACAACTAAGTATTCAGTTATCAATACAATTATAAATATACTTAATATTTTAAGATGAGTTCTGCCTTATATCTAAAGTCATCTATTATTTTTTGTAGCATTTGTAATAGTAGTACAACACATTTATCTGAAAAAGTAAATAATTGTTTTCAATTACATACACTGGCAAAATTAATTTTTGTCAGCAGTGTTACAGCAATGCTGTCTGCTCCATGTAAAAACATGTAATTAGCTATTGTATGTAAAACTTGTTTGTGTCTGATGTGCAGTTTCACTAGAATTTGTAATTGCATTTCTTAATCCAAAACAAACACCAGTAGGTATAAGGCTTTAAACTACTTTTTCCAGTATTTAAAACAACAGATGGCTTGGAGTTTAGTTACTAATTATAACAAATACAACATAAGAGAAAATAGAAATATGAATGACTAAAACAATATAATTCTAATAATTTTGAAATATAACAGTTATACAATTTTAAAAGGAATTATAAAGAAATAAATCAATAGGCCGTGCTATGCATCGTATATAGAGAAACACTCTCCTTGTAGATACAACTTGCTTTGTCGGATAATGTATAATATACATATAGAAACCTATAAAAAAAACATAAATAAAACTTTTTGGCAATGCATTTTATAGTTATGCTGCTTGCTAACACCTATAGTATAATGTTAAAGTGTATCACTGTTTGAACTAAAACTAAAATTCTACAGATTATACTGTATATATTACACAATAAATTCCTAATCAAATAAAAAAATGAAAATGAGCAAAGGCTGAAATTAAGATGGAAGTAAATATAATTTGGGGATGTAATGATGTGAGCAGTCCTGTTTTAGTTGATTGACAGGAATTTTGTAATGTTTGTGGGGCAATTTAGATGGCTTCAAGGGGGGCTTTAGTGCAAGTTAAATATTCTTGCACGCAGGAAGTCTACCCCTACCATTTTGTAAATAAATGGATAAGTATAATTCACACAACCGTCACATAGCCTTTGTCAATAAATTGTGTTGTTTTCATAAATATTCTATTTATTGTTTTACTTCTTTTTTTCAATGATTTCTATATTACTGATCTCTCCATCTTCATCCTTTGTGTTTCTCAAAATGTTATTCTTTTTTATTATTTTGTTTTCTCCATCTAAGCATTCCCTCCTCTTCACTTTTTTGAAGCCTCACGACTCTCTCCTTACCTTCTCTGGCTGTTTAAGTAACATCAGTTGTGGCGGCTGTGAAGCATGCTAATTCAGTTGTCCTCATGGCTCTCCAATCATTTTGGGAGTTGTGGGGAGAATGGAGATCTCCTTATGCTCCAAGTTAGGCCGTCTAGGCTACATTCCAACCCCGATCTCCTCAGCACTTGGGGCTATTTTATTGCATGTTTCCAGGATATTCTGTTGTTCTCTACTTCTAGTCCTCCATCTATATTCCTGTAATTTTTTCATCCAATTTTTAGCTGCTTCTTCCCAGCACAGTTTACTTCCCTTGCATTTACTCAAGCCTCTGTTTTTTCCTTTGCCATCTGGTCACCCAACACTTTCCAGTTTTGTTTCCCAACTCCACATTCTCTTATGCAACCTTAAAACACCCCTGATGTTGTTTTTTCATCTTCTGCTCTCATGTGATCCCCCTTTGGCTTAGCTTCCCTACCTTGCATCAGCAATCTTTCTCCTTGCCCATTTTTCTATTCCCCTCCATTTGTAAACCTTTTATTTTTCATCTCCATCATTCTACTACTTGGCAGTCTCTTCCTACTGCCAGTGCCCCTGTGCATTCTGTCCTGCCCCAAAAAAGCTTCTTCCCTCCCCCAGCGTATCTCTCTCTGTTCAGAAATTTCTCCATGATCTCCCTACACCTGCTGGTTACACCAACCTTTCTTGTACTTCTGTGGTTCCTGTGCCCTTGTCTTTTTATTCTTTCTGGTGGCTTCCACTTTACCCTGGCATGGATATAGTTCCCATTCAGGCCCCGCTTACTAGGGTGAATCAGTTAGAATTGGAGTTTTTTGTTACCCTGGGCTGGCATTCCATTAAGTTTCTCTTCCTCTTACAACTGTCCACCTCCACTCCTTGACTCCTCTTTACCCCCATTCCACCATTGTTTCCATAACTTTTGCTGTTCCTGATGTGAGATGTGATGTTGCTGGCACCTCATTCTAATGCAGTCTAAGTTTCAGATTCAGTTGTACCATCCCCAGGCACTAGTCATAATAATCAGTAGAATTCTTTAGAGCCTGCATGAGGTCCAGCAATGTCCATCTGAATTAGGTGAGAATCCATCTCCTTTTATTCCCTTTCTACCTTATCTTTTACTTCAAGTGACTTTTAAGTTTTTAGTTCACACCAGAAAAAATGTATGCATATGCTGATCAGACAATTTAGAGGAAACAGCAAAATCTCAGACTTCTGGAATATGCCTTTCCATTGCTCCAGTTTTTTGCCTTTCCATTGCTCCATGATTCTTTGGAGATGTGCTAGTATCATGATTTTATATGAGGTGTGTAGGAGGTTGAATGAGCAAGTCAAATGGGGTGGTTTTGTCATCACAATGGAGGATAAAATTGATTAGCAGAGGAAAAAAGATTGGGTGGTACTGGGAAGGAAGACTTTTGAAGTTAATCTACAGTAACAGACTTTCATACATGTTCGTTTTTGAAGCAAGTTATCTGGAGTCTCATCCAGAGGAGCCTATGAATGTGGTTATGCACATACTGTAAATATGTGAAATTGAAGGGAAATTGTATGATGAGTTAAAGAAAGATCACAATGGACTCCCTGTCAATAATTTTGGGATGAAGATTGTAGAAGTTTGACTGAAGGTGTCTCAACATTGACGCCATGCCCAAAAGAGGCACAATTACATAAAAATCTGGGTGACTAAACCATTTTGAGGTACTATGTGTGTAACTAAGCGCAATGTTCTTGAGGGATCTCATGTTGATATAGGCATTTGTATGCAATTGATAGTTGTGAGAACCCAGTGAAAGAATGCTCCAGATGTAGTGCACCTAGGACTGGGAATCAATTTAGATGTTATGCACCTAGGCCTAGGATTTGTTAAGAGTAAGGCCTATTCATCTTGTATTCATTTGCCAAAGTTAGAGTGCTAGCTGGGTCAACCTTTTTTCTTCACAGTTTTATATTATTTTCATGATCATGTGTTAGATGAAATTCCAGGAGGTAATGTAGTTAAAGGTTCAAGATGATGTGGATTTGGTGCATATGGGATGCCTATTTCATTACCCAAAAGTTTAGCGGCCTTGTGTTACTCCACGTTGAGTGGGTATGCAAGAAGGTAGAAAACCAAAGAAAAGTGATTCACTCAGATGTCACAATGTGTTGCTGTGATTATCTATATATATAAATGTGAAATCCCTCACTCAATCACTTACTGATTTATCAATAATTCTTACTTCCCGATATGTTAGTAAGCTGAAATTTAACATAGGTATTCTTCAGGTGGGAAATAGGAAAACTACAGTACATAATTACAATTTTAATAAATCTCCCCTAAGCGGATGAAAAGGGGGTTGACCTAATGACATCATTACCGATGCATGGCTTGCAGTGCATGAATGATAATGCCCAAATGGACAATCAGATCAAAATCTGGATTGCACCTTCAATGTGTAGAATATAATAAGATACAAAAATGGTCCTGTCACTTTTTACCATATCTGTTATGAGTGCTCCTCGGGTAATGCACAAGAACCATGGATTAACTTACATTAAGACATCTCAAATTTACAACTCTATAGATTTACCAAATTTTTAACACTCATTTATATGTACAACCATGAAAATCAGAAACGCAAAGAACAGGTAAAACAGCTAGTAGTAAATAAACAGTTTTGAGTGCACCAATTTTCTTTTGTGTTATTAAAAAAATACCTCTTTTATCCCCAGAGTATGCACTACTGACCAAAGCGTAACTTATCTATATTGGTAGATAGCTACTGAAATGTTTATTTCACCCAAGAAGGTCTCAGGAAAGTTCAGGTCAATCCAGCATCTGTGTCACACTTCCGGCAAATCCATTAATCATGCTCTTGATCCGGATTTATGCTATGTTAAGTATCAGTCTTTACAGAAGAGTTTGCATTTGATATGGCACTTTGGTGAGAGAGATTTGCTGCTCAACGTCAACACTGAGTAATTTTTTTGGCATCATCCTTTACACACCCTCAGTCTTTCAAATTTATGTGTTTCCACATCGGTGGTGATTACTGAGTGGACAAGCACTTGCTGATATGGTGTCCAATTTTCGGTTCCTTAGTTCACTCTTGCAGCTGTGCATTAAATGTGGCATCAGTCATGCTGGCGTGGCTCACTATCTCTATGACTTGTTACTAAAGATGTAAGGCATCTTTATTGATATCCTTTTTTTAACTTGTTGTTCGGTTGTTCAGTGAAGTCCACGATGACCTACATATGCTAAATTGCCTAGCCCTGTACTTCAGCTCCTTATTGTTGATGTGGTTTCAGTTAGCTCTGGGCATATCTGATATGTAAGTGGGGAACTGCCCTTTGGCCCTAGGCCTTTAAGGTGTTAGTGTTAGGCGCCGGGGTCCGCTTGTCTGCGCGGCCCGGTGCCTAGCAACTAGAGACGCCGTGCGCGTACAGCCGCCGGCTCCCTAGCAACGCTAGACGCCGGGCGCGCTGAGCCGCACGGACCCTAGCAACGGGGACGCCACTGGCGGACCACGTTCCCCGTTGCTAGGCTTTAGGAAATTAAGATATTCACCTGCTCTCTGGCCGTGCAGCAAGGCAGCTGCACGGCATTTATTCTAATCTGCCTTTAGCAGCTGATTGGAGGACTCCTTGTTAAATACACTCCCAGAGCTTCTCACAGACGCCGGTAATAGCTTCCTGCATGCTGCCTTTGTTTGCTGAGAGTCTGTTTCCAATCCTGCTGTATCCGGTCATTCCAGTCCTCAGAAGTCCGGTATTCGGGAGTTGTCATCTCATCCCAAGAGGTCGTTTGGTTCCCTGGAGTCCTGACTGATCACCGTTTTATATCCAGTGGTGTTCGTGAGTTGCGGCTCTGCCGTGTGTTGCGGCTCAGCCGCTTTACCTTTTATATTTTGTGTTTGGAGCATTTGCGGAGGGTTCCGCTTCCACAAGTCCTCTCTGGTACTCGGCGGTGCCGGGTAGGAGAATTGGACAAGTGGATATTTTGGTTGTCCTTTTCCCTGGCGGTTTCTCTGCACATATTATAGTTTTGAGTTTGCTTAGCCCTGGCCTGGTTGTTTAGTTAGAGGGCCTCTTGTTATCACCCTGTCTCGGGTTTCCCTTTGTCTCTTATTAAGACCGGGGGGCATTGAAGTTGGGCAGACATAATCCGCCCTTCAAACGCGGCTGCCAAGGGCTCAAGAAACCATAGTCTCGCAGGGGATTTCTGACAACACGGGTGAGACAACAGAGTTAGGGCGCCAGGGGCTATTTTCCTGTCCTGCTCCCTTCCCCAGCATTCCGTTCCAGTGCTCCGGTCCTTGCCATAAGATCTCCTCTGACCAGAGTGCTGGAATCATAACAGTTAGGTCTTATAGCAAATTTACTACTGCAGTAATTATTACCAATCATTCTGACTATGAAATTGTAAAGCCAATTGCTGAAGGTCAAGAAAATAGGGGGTAATCCCAAGTTGATCGCAGCAGGAATTTAGTTAGCAGTTGGGCAAAACCATGTGCACTGCAGGGGAGGCAGATTTAACATGTGCAGAGAGAGTTAGATTTGGGTGGGGTGTGTTCAATCTGCAATCTAATTTGCAGTGTAAAAATAAAGCAGCCAGTATTTACCCTGCACAGAAACAAAATAACCCACCCAAATCTAACTCTCTCTGCACATGTTAAATCTGCCTCCCCTGCAGTGCACATGGTTTTGCCCAACTGCTAAAAAAATATCCTGCTGCGATCAACTTGGAATTACCCCCATAGTGTTTAAGTGTTACACATTGGGTGTAGTCCAGGCTATTAAAACCAGTGGACGTCTTTTTGACGGGTGTAGTCCAGGCTATTAAAATCAGTGGACGTACATTTGCATTGCAGTTGCTGCATAGATTTATGTTTCTATGCTTACTCTTGAACACTGTGTTTCATTGCAAGCTTATGAAAAAACTTTACAATGGTATTATTGACTCATTGTCTTGCTGGAATATAGTATAAAGCATTTTCATGTGTTTGTTTCTAGTGTGGGGCTTTAGGGCACATGTTGACCTTTCTATGTATTGCAGATAATCAAATTGGCATGGAAAGGCTTGCAACAAGAATTTTCACCCCACTGACTAGTTTAGACAAACTTTGGTTTGAGTTGATTGCCAACAATTCCTTGGCAGTATATGGGGTAATTTAGACCTGATCGCTGCTGTGCGTTTTTGCACAGTGGGTGATCAGATCTGAACTGCGCATGCGTATACACCGCAATGCACCGGTGCATCGCACAACAGCACTGGGCATCGGTGTTTAGCAATGGATTGGTGCAAAAAAAGTGACCGCATGGATGATCGCAAGGTGATTGACAGGAAGAGGCTGATTGTAGGTAGCAACTGACAATTTTTCAGGAGTGTCCGGAAAAATGCAGGCGGGCTCAGCCGTTTTCAGGGAGGGTGTCTGACATCAGCTCTGGCCCCGATCAGCAGCAAACACTCACAGTGGCTAAGTAAGTCCTGGGCTGTGCAGTGACTGCACAAATTTATGCTGCAAAAGCGATCGCCCACTCGCACATACCTTATACCCTCCCCCTGTAGGCGGTGACTATCTGATCGTAGGGCAGAAAAAAACACAGCCTTGCTTGAGTCTGAATTACCCCCTAAATGTCCAGTAACGATCTACTTTTTTTGCATGGGGATCTACCAGGTGTCATCAGCTTAGTCAGATATAGACTACTTTCAAAACTACATTAAAACATTTTAATTATCTATAATTTTGCAGGAATAGGCAAGAGAAATATCATCCCATAGACATTGACTTGCTTCATTCCTGGGTTAAAAAGTTTGGGTTTGAAATTTGCTTTGTCTCACTTTTTCTATGGAATTTTTTTAGTGCCTCTTGGATCAGTGAACTTATTTCCTCCGGAGAGATCTTGGTGTCTTCGTGTTTCTTGTATTGTAATGTTCTGGTCAAATAGTCTTTGGTGCTATATAAAATACTGTACTTAGAGTTTGGTGGGTTTTGTTGAAAACACATAGGTTCCCTTTAATTTGTTCTGTTGAGATCTAGCGTAATTTCATCATGTTCACCCTTATGGGAGGGGGGATGGCTCATTTTATGGTCAATGGCGATACCCGTCCACTGACCAAGTACCAAAACTGTGCAGCATTTTAAGCACTGCTTAATTGATTTTAGTTTTCGGCTTTGGGACTATGGAACCTATTATTTAGAATAGATTCAGCAATGTGCACTGTAGAGGTGGACTATTCCTCGAATTCCATTTATGCCTTGAGCAGGTGGTAGTCTGCTGCATGTAAGCCTTATATTCATTTTGGCATGCATTAGCTTGAGCACTTTCTTGTTAAATATAAACAGCACTATCCAGGTTTCAGTGTGTGAATGGCTTTCTATTCTTCTATTCTCTATAGGGTTGGTAGTTAACTTGTAGTTTCCTTCAGGCTTTCATCTGCACTTGGATTTGCTTGCTCTTCTCGTTCAATGCTAGGCCTGTTTGTTCATGGTTGATGTTTTGATTGTGTGAATGAGGTACATGAGGTTGATGAGGTGGTCTGCTTTCCTTCCAAACGTTTCCACAGAGCAGATGCGTGAGGATTTTGATCTTGCACCTACTGTAGGCAGTAAATATGTATGCAATAAAGGGGGTATAATTGATTTTGGCCATTAAGATAGATATGGCTGCTTTTTCTTCTTGCTATCCTCATGTTAAAACTAGTTTGGCCTGATATTGTGTTTAGGGGGCTTCAGACTGAGCCATATAAATTTTTTATTAGCATAACTTTTTTTTAAATAATAATAATATGATAATATATGAAGACTCTGAGTAATGCATATCCTAGACCAGTTAAAACCATATCAAATTGTTGTCCATGTGGTAAGAGAGGATGCATCCACAGTGGAGTTCGTAGAGAGGGATGGAGTTGACCCTTTGTTAAGGTGACTGAGAGAACAGACACAGACACTGAGTGTTAAGGTGACTTAGAGAACAGACACAGCATTACAAGGCTGGTGTTTCATTTAAAGCCAGTGAATTTGTGAGAGTGAGCCTACAGGGTCAGGCTCCAGTTCAACTCAGTATATAGTAAATGGCATAGAGTGCCAGGACAACATTTGGCTAATACTTATATCATTATAGAAGTTTATTTGTGATTCATCTAGATAACATAACTCTGTTAAGGTGAGATTTTTGCATGATTTCACACACAAATGGCAAAAAAAGTTTTACAGTATTTGGAGAATTTGTTAGGCATCTGGATTTTGAGTTGCCACATTTGTCCATCTGGGGGTAAATTTACTAAAGCTTCTAAAACAGAATTGATGATGTTGCCCATAGTGATGTCTATCATTTTCTAAAAGGCAATAGAGAAACGATAGACAGCATATTATTGGCTGATATGGGCAACATCACCAATTCTCTGTTTTAGAAATGTTAATACTGTAATTTACCACATGATATTTATCTGAATGCTCTAGGCTTAGATTTGTTTGTGTGCCAGCTGCAGTTTGTGGTTTATCAAACCTGATTTTGGTGGGAAAGCACTGCTTTGCAATGTCCACATAGTGCACTATCTTGATTTCTGGGTATTTTCCCTTTGATTTGGGGTGGGTTTGTCCCTTGTCTTAGAGAAAGGGCCAGCATACCCTTCCGATACATAACCTAGTACTGAGGCTGCTCCTCCATCCCCCTGTCTCATGCCTTGAACATCTCTGCTTTGCTTACATCCTGCCATCAGGCTACCTCCCGCTTGCTTGCACCTCATGTCATCTATCTGTTGCCCCTTCCCAATAGATTGTTAGCTCTTCAGAGTAGGGCCCTCTTTCCTCTAGTTGTCTAAGCCCTCTTCTCAACATATTTCACTCACAGCTCTCTCCAACTCAGTGACCATCTTTACCCACTTTTTCTCCTGCTGGTAAAGGATCATCTCTGTCTATGGCCACCAGCCCCAAGTAATACGATGGTTACTCCCTCGCTACTTACATCTGAGCTGTATTATGTTTTGAGAATTGTGGTGCTATTTGTTACCTGTACTCTATTTTTGTTATTTATTTACTGTAATGTTAAGTTTTGTCTCCCTGTACTGTCCTTTGTACGGCGCTGCGAAACACTTGTGGCGCCTTATAAATAAAATGTAATAATAATACTAGCCAAGGGAGGAGAGTGGTTCTCTGTTAGCCCAGGTTGCACCACACGTAAAGTCAAACCAACCTTCATAGTTCTTTCTTTACTTTAGATTGACCGTTGATTATGTGAAGTACTGTACATTCTAGTTTTTCTGAGTAATAATCCATCAGTTGAATAATTTGATTTAATTTAATGAAGGCTTCAATTTCACCAAAGTCTTTGTGTTGTGGAATTATGGTGGTCATTCCGAGTTGTTCGCTGTGCAGCGATGAGGTAAAAAAAGGCACTTCTGCACATGCGTATACGGGGCAATGCGCACGTGCGACGTCTTATTACAACGAATTATGTAGTTTCACACAGGGTCTAGTGAAGCTTTTCAGTCGCTCTGCTGGCCGCAGAGTGTTTGACATGAAGTGGGCATTTCTGGGTGTCAACTGACCGTTTTCAGGGAGTGTTCGAAAAAACGCAGGCGTGCCAGGAAAAACGCAGGCGTGGCTGGGCGAACGCAGGGCATGTTTGTGACGTCAGAACAGGAACTGAACAGTTTGAAGTGATCGCAAGCGCTGAGCAGGTTTTGAGCTACTCTAAACTGCACAAAAAAACATTCTGAGATCGCTCTGAGATCCTTTCGTTCGCACTTCTGCTAAACTAAAATACACTCCCAGTGGGAGGCGGCATAGCATTTGCACGGCTGCTAAAAACTGCTAGTGAGTGAACAACTCGGAATGACCACCTATGGCAGGTTAAGGGGCATATTTATGACAGACCAAATTGGTTTAACCATATGGTTGTGACGTGATAATAACAGCCCAACTCGCAATATGATAATGAAAATGTATTATTATGTATTATGTTTGGATTGCCAGTGTAGAGCTTCTGAAAATGGCCCTTTCAGTGAGGTATTGAGGCAAAGTCATAGCTTTTCTTAAGGAGTCGGACCTGGTAAGTGTACTGTGCATGCACAGCTGTCAGACTGTACGTGCATCAGTGGGTGATAATTTAGAGGGATCCATCGATGGGGTAGCCCATAGGCTCCTATGGGCTATTGCCAACCATATTCCAGAGATTGGTAAATTGGATAGTTTAGCAGTTCACATACTGTAGAAACCTTCAGTCAGAAATGGAGGTCCATTGCAAAATTGTAGATGTATGTAACTGGCCCTTCTTGTTACATACAGAGAAACTTACCTTTTATAAGCATCCCACAAAAATGTATTTTTGGGGGGATTTCCTGCAATATAATTTTGAACACGATGGGCATTTTGCCTCTTTTCAACTTCAATTACTATGTTACTATAAAAAGGCTTTTTTTTGTAATGTCTACAGTGTTCTCTTATGTTATGAAACACATTTAAAGATTATTCTAATGGATAAAGCAAACTAAATTTGCTATACATCATTTCTGTTATTTTTTAACTTCTCATCCATCTTTCTGCATTATACTGTATGTGTTGTGATTGACTGTGTTCATATTTCCATTCATGTCTCTTTTTATATATGAAAAAAGATCACAAAGTTACTGGATGTATCCAATATGAATGAATCTGTGCCAACTTGAAAAGCGTGCTTTGTAAACAGTGTAATTTTGAGTAGCAGGAGCACTAGCCACAAAGCCTCAGCAGACAATTACATTTAAATGTATCTCCTATTTCTTTGGGACAACAAAAAGAGGAAGCAGGACATCAGTTGTGTACAAACAATGTAACCGTTCACTATAGACCACCTGCACACTATTGTATCCACTCTCTGTTGGTGAATTCACTGCAACATCAATTCAATCAATTGTCCACAGAAGCCTAACAATGAATCTAGACCCGTTAGAGACTTATATTTGCTTAAATTAGATAGAATTCAGAAGAAAAGTTTTGTTTCGTTTGCTTGTTTTTGATAATTTGTTGACCTTATAAACTCAGACAAAATAAAATAAAAACAGTTTTAGAAAATTACAGCAATTTTGAAAAACTTTAAAAAAAATATATCTTAGGTATAAATCATACATTTATTTTTAATAGATGGCCACAATAATTTGTCTGTGTATGGAAATTGTATGAAATATTGCCAACACAAATAAACAAAAGCATAATGAAAATCGACTACTGGAAATTTCTCTAAAAGATATATAAAACACAGCTGTATTTATTGTATATTAATGCTATATAATGCAGTTTAACAAAAACATTTATATTCAACACTTTGAAAAAAACAAATGGATAACAAAGAAATATATTACTACACTCCAGTACATAACAGCAAGCCCAAATGTTTAGTGTTCCTTTTTATTATTAAAGAATAACTTGTACAGTATGTATAAAATTATATAACATTCTTGTCATTGATCTTTGCCAACTGTCTATAATTGTGGTAACAAATCAGTTTGTAGACCTTATAATTAAGTGCAATTGTCATTGTTTAACTACTCTGCTGTGTAATCTCTTTAGTTCTAACCATGCATTGGGTATGAAATGCCGGCGGTCAGAATACCAACTGCAGAAGCTCAATGGCTTACCTTTCCCCAATGCACCCTAACCCTCTCTACCCAAAGCCTAAACGTACCCCTTACCCCACAGCCTAACCATCTCCGGTGGCACCTAAACCTGCCCCCTTCCCCCTTTGCGCAGCTTAAACCTAAACTTCTGTCCCCTCGCAGCCTAACCTAACCCTCTCCCCAAGGAGTTAACCTAACCCCCTCCGCACGTGCTTACCTCTCCGGTAGCCTCAGTTGATCGGTCGGGATTCAAGCTGATGGATCCCGGCACCAGTAATGTGTACCTTGTCAGGATGCCGGAGCCGGCATTCCAAGTTATGTCTGGCATCGTCATTTTGACTGCCGGGATCCTAACCGATCTCCTTACCATAGCTTACTGAGGTAATGTATGATAATTCTCTATAAGTACAAAAGTGCACAGGCATGTGCTAATGGCAATTAATATGTCATTGGTGACAGACAGGATATACTATTGTTGGTGGGAATGAGAAAATATGATAGGTACAAAAATGTGTAATCCCGAGCTGCAAGGAAAAGTCCATGAAAAGGCAGGCTCTGGGGTATAAGGTGTGGGAAAACCCACTGATTCCATATTTTACACGGAATCAATGGGCTAGCATGTAAATACTAACCCAGTGCACATTGTTTAAGTCATAATACCATTTTTTCACACTGGATGATACAGAAGTATTAAATCTGAATAGAAATTAATGTAATTTATATATATTTATAAATGCCCATAAGACTTGTGCGGTTGTGCAAAATTTTTGGATATCACATATTAATGACTAATACTGGTAATATTATAGGGTGATATCATCTTAATATCTGACACCAAAGTTATTTTGACAGATTTTTATTATTATTATTATTATTATTATTATTATTATTATTATTATATGTAACTTTGTCTATTGTATGTGTTCTTTGCACATGTACAACAAATATAGCTATGACAAAAAGTGGCTAACACTTACCATTGAAAGTCACCTACATTACTGGCTGTTACACACTACAATATTTTTTTGACAGGATAAATTGAAAAAACCTGCATGTCATTAATTCCGGTGTGAATCATAAGCCATATATTTTTTGCTGTCACGAGTGCTATCCATTGCATGTGTGATTTTCTGTTATATGTGATTTCCTTTAGTATTTCTAGTAAAGTACCCTCTGCTCAGTCACATGGTAGTCACATGGATACTTACTTTTAACGTATACCAATAAACTTGAACTTATTTTATACTTGACTATATTTGTCATCTTTTATCAAGCGTACCCCAACAAAAAATAGTCTTATTTTTTTCTTTTCTTTGTTACTTATGCAATATATGACTCTTGGGAGCACCACCAACAGAGATATTCTGACCTAACCCATTTATGGAGTGCATCCTGCTGAAAGTTGTTTTTTTCTAGTAATCAAATCTACTTATTTATGTAAATACCTATTCTAACTAAAGGTCAGTGCGGAACTCTTCCCTGCATACAAACTATGCTTAATGAACTATCAGATAGCAGATGGTCAGATAGCAAAAGAGAGTTCAGTAAAGAAGCAGAACTATGAGGTATTGACTCAGGGGCATAAATTCATCCCAGTCGCCTGGAGGCAAGTTGGAGTTTGGTGCCCCCTTTAAAAAAAAAGGAAAACAAACATGGTGCATGTGAATGTGTTTGTGTGAGATGGGACTGCTTATGGATCAATGGGTCAACCTGGATAAGGTTGACAGTCAGTAGGTTGACCACTATTGGTCGACATAGACAAGGTTAACATGGGGAAAAGGTCCACACAGTAAAAAGTAGAGATGAGCGGGTTCGGTTTCTCTGAATCCGAACCCGCCCGAACTTCATGGTTTTTTTCACGGGTCCGAGCAGACTCAGATCCTCCCGCCTTGCTCGGTTAACCCGAGCGCGCCCGAACGTCATCATGACGCTGTCGGATTCTCGCGAGACTCGGATTCTATATAAGGAGCCGCGCGTCACCGCCATTTTCACACGTGCATTGAGATTGATAGTGAGAGGACGTGGCTGGCGTCCTCTCCATTTAGATTATAAGAGAGAGAGATTTACTGGAGCTTAGGACTAGGAGGAGTACTGTAGAAGTGTAGAGAGTGCAGAGAGTTTACTAGTGAGTGACCACCAGACAGTGCAGTTTATTTAATATATCCGTTCTCTGCCTGAAAAAAGCGATACACACAGTGACTCAGTCACATACCATATCTGTGTGCACTGCTCAGGCTCAGCCCAGTGTGCTGCATCATCTATATATATTATATATCTGTCTGACTGCTCAGCTCACACAGCTTATAATTGTGGGGGAGACTGGGGAGCACTGCAGTGCCAGTTATAGGTTATAGCAGGAGCCAGGAGTACATAATATTATATAGTGAGTGACCACCAGACAGTGCAGTTTATTTAATATATCCGTTCTCTGCCTGAAAAAAGCGATACACACAGTGACTCAGTCACATACCATATCTGTGTGCACTGCTCAGGCTCAGCCCAGTGTGCTGCATCATCTATATATATTATATATCTGTCTGACTGCTCAGCTCACACAGCTTATAATTGTGGGGGAGACTGGGGAGCACTGCAGTGCCAGTTATAGGTTATAGCAGGAGCCAGGAGTACATAATATTATATTAAAATTAAACAGTGCACACTTTTGCTGCAGGAGTGCCACTGCCAGTGTGACTGACCAGTGACCTGACCACACTGACCACCAGTATAGTTAGTAGTATACTTATATTGTGATTGCCTGAAAAAGTTAAACACTCGTCGTGTGACTTCACTTGTGTGTTGTTTTTTTTTTTATTCTATAAAAATAAAACTCATTCTGCTGACAGACAGTGTCCAGCAGGTCCGTCATTATATAATATATAATATATACCTGTCCGGCTGCAGTAGTGATATTTATATATTTTTTATATCATTTATCATCCAGTCGCAGCAGACACAGTACGGTAGTTCACGGCTGTGGCTACCTCTGTGTCTGCACTCGGCAGGCAGTCCGTCCATAATTGTATACCACCTAACCGTGGTTTTTTTTTCTTCTTTATACATACATACTACTACGACATCTCTTTATCAACCAGTCTATATTAGCAGCAGACACAGTACAGTACGGTAGTTCACGGCTGTGGCTACCTCTGTGTCTGCACTCGGCAGGCAGTCCGTCCATAATTGTATACCACCTAACCTTTTTCTTTGCATCATGTGCTGATTGGGGAGGGTTTTTTGGAAGGGACATCCTGCGTGACACTGCAGTGCCACTCCTAAATGGGCCCGGTGTTTGTGTCGGCCACTAGGGTCGCTAATCTTACTCACACAGTCAGCTACCTCATTGCGCCTCTTTTTTTCTTTGCGTCATGTTCTGTTTGGGGAGGGTTTTTTGGAAGGGACATCCTGCGTGACACTGCAGTGCCACTCCTAGATGGGCCCGGTGTTTGTGTCGGCCACTAGGGTCGCTAATCTTACTCACACAGCTACCTCATTGCGCCTCTTTTTTTCTTTGCGTCATGTGCTGTTTGGGGAGGGTTTTTTGGAAGGGACATCCTGCGTGACACTGCAGTGCCACTCCTAGATGGGCCCGGTGTTTGTGTCGGCCACTAGGGTCGCTAATCTTACTCACACAGCTACCTCATTGCGCCTCTTTTTTTCTTTGCGTCATGTGCTGTTTGGGGAGGGTTTTTTGGAAGGGCCATCCTGCGTGACACTGCAGTGCCACTCCTAGATGGGCCCGGTGTTTGTGTCGGCCACTAGGGTCGCTAATCTTACTCACGCAGCTACCTCATTGCGCCTCTTTTTTTCTTTGCGTCATGTGCTGTTTGGGGAGGGTTTTTTGGAAGGGACATCCTGCGTGACACTGCAGTGCCACTCCTAGATGGGCCCGGTGTTTGTGTCGGCCAGTAGGGTCGCTTATCTTACTCACACAGCGACCTCGGTGCAAATTTTAGGACTAAAAATAATATTGTGAGGTGTGAGGTATTCAGAATAGACTGAAAATGAGTGTAAATTATGGTTTTTGAGGTTAATAATACTTTGGGATCAAAATGACCCCCAAATTCTATGATTTAAGCTGTTTTTTAGTGTTTTTTGAAAAAAACACCCGAATCCAAAACACACCCGAATCCGACAAAAAAAAATCGGTGAGGTTTTGCCAAAACGCGTTCGAACCCAAAACACGGCCGCGGAACCGAACCCAAAACCAAAACACAAAACCCGAAAAATTTCAGGCGCTCATCTCTAGTAAAAAGGTCCCTACGGGACAGGTTGACACATGAAAAAGTCGACATGAGTTTTTAAATGTTTTTGGTGTCATTTTCTCTGTAACATGACCAGGTACCCCAATTAGTGCACCACATACCCTTGCATGGCTCACTTTGCTTGCTATACTGCGGGCAGATTACTATTCCCAATCATAGTCCACGTGGATGGTAAAGTATGAAAAAGTTACACATTTTAAAAAATTGTAAAACAATTCATGTCGACCCTTTCATTGTGTCTACATATTTCCCATGTTGACCTACTCCATGTCGACCAATAGTGGTCGACCTTATGACTGTCGACTTACGTACTGTCAACATACCATCTGGATACCGATGGGACCCACCTGTGAATCAGCATTCACCAGTGGGTCCCATCTCACAATCTAGCAGCAGTGTAAGGTGCACCGATGGTTGCTGCAGCTCAGGCTTAGCCATCCTGTCCCTGTTGCAAGTGTTATCAGGGCATCTAGGACAGAGTCAATCAACTCTGCAGGAGCAGCACGGGCACCACAGAGGTCTGTTGGAAGAGCAGTGGTCACACTTGGATCCCACTATGAACCAAACAGGTGCTGCTGTACACGCAAGTGCCCCTTTAGGGCTTGGAGTCTGATGGCTGGTGTCTCCATTGCCTCTTGGAGTTCCACCCCTGAATTGACTCCAGAGCTCTATCTGAAACCAAATCCAGGTACATTTCATGTAGAAAAGTAACTGTAAGCCTCAGAAACCCCAGAACCCTCTCTCTAATGCTTCTTCAAACAACGATTGATGTTGAAACTGCAAAGTTAATGTTCAGATTGGATGGTACCCGGGCTCTTGGTCGACCATGTAAAGGTCGACATGGTCAAAAGGTCAACATGGACAATAGATTCACATGTAAATGGTTGACAGTGCTTATGGTCAACAGATACAAAATGTCAACAGGTGCAAATGGTCGACACATATGGTTGACACACATATAGTCAAAACAGTTTTTGGGGGTGGTTAGCATTTTAATCAACTTTTTCATACTTTACTATACAAATGCTTTGAAAGTGATAACAACACAAAAAAAGTTCAAATGGTGTGTCAACCATTTTTTGTCATCCTTTTCTCATGTTGACCATTTCATGTGTTGACATTTTCACCATGTCCAACTTTTCTACTGTCAACCTTTTGTCAGGTTGACCTTTTCATGTGTCGGATTTTTGGCTCTGTCGATCTAATGCATGTCAACCAATAGTGGTCAACCTAATGACTGTAGACCTTTGTTATGTAGACCCAGATTGGATATATACATGCAGTAGGGATCTATTTTGGCTAAAACCTCTGTTGTGCCCACTTTCAGTACCCTGGATAAACAACACAATTCAATGCAATGTCACTTCATGTCCTTTTATCTAACAAGATGACATCTGCCAATGTCTTTCCCTGATTATATTACATAGTATGTCCCTGCAATCTAGGAAATTCCAGCAACACTTCAGCCAATTCCCAATTCTTTGTCACAAAGGGATAAGTTCACCCTATCGGATGTGTTCCTGTTGAGTAGGACAGAGGTTCCGTATTCCAAATACCCTCCAGAAGTTCTATGCCCAGCAGTTGCATCAAGGGTATCCATTCCTTGAGGCTATGAAACGGAGGGTTTGAGAATCATTGTTTTGGTTTCCAATATACAGTACACTGCAGTTGAAACAGCAGTTAGTATATACATACCATGTGATGTACGCAAAGCTCATCTACCTAAAGAACCACTGCATATTGATGGCATTTCGTGATTGGGGCCTGATTCCGGTCCTGATGTACTGTAGTTGTGGCGCATGCAGCAAAGTACTAATGTTTCACGTGCTGGATCCGTACTGCCCATGTTTAACACAATTCATCAATGCAAGCAGGAAGTGTGATGCCTCCTGCTGCATTAGCTTGCTAGAGCTATCACTGCTGCTTCCATGTAAGCAGCAGTGATAGCTCCTCCAGCTACATCTGTATCAGGCCCTTGATCTGTTACTGCTGCTGGTATATTTGAATATCAGGATAAGGAACACTTATTGATGCTGGTTGGAGATTGGTTACTTAGCAAACTGAACTAGAAGAAAAGTAATTTCCAAACACAAGAGACACTTCACTGTACATGGCATACAGCAGCAGCTAATCACAGATAATACCAAGCAATTTAATAGCAGGGAGTTTAAATTAAACTACTTTGGACTTTAGGCACATCATGCAACATCTCACTTGTACAATGGCCTAGCTGTACTCTCAGCCTACATAGGAAAAAGTTCTTGCAGCACTAATCTAATAAAAAAATATACAAAGAGCTGGTCTGCCATCACCAGCTCGGCGGTTGTTGTCTAGGCATTTCAGAATAGTCCTTTCTATACCCAGGGACGGCAACAGAAATCTTGGTGCCTAACTCCTCAACCACACTCAACCATCAACCACCTCCAAACATCCCTACATATTTTTATATACAAAATATATATAAATATATATATATATATATATATATATATAAAAAGGTATGTACATTAACACTTGCTTATTGTTCTGATGAAAGTTTGTAGTAAACTAGGACTTGGAAGGCACCAGGGCATGTTTTATGTTGATCCAGAGTGCCAGCTATATGCACTATGTGTATATGTGTATATATATATATATATATATATACACACATTCATTATATACTGTACTGCAAAAAGGTTTTAGGCAGGTGAGGAAAATGCTGCAAAGCAAGTATGCTTTCAAAATAGAAGTGTTAATAGTTTATTTTTATCAATTACCAAAATGCACAAAAATGAACAAAATGAACAGAAGAGAAATCTAAATCAAATCAATACTTGATGTGACCACTCTTAACCTTCAAAACAATCAATTCTTCTACAGTATGTGCACGTGCACAGTTTTAAAGGAGCTTGGCATGGAGGTTATCCCAAACAACTTTGAGAACTAGCCACAGATCTTCTTTAGATGTAGGCTTGCTCAAATCCTTCTGTCTCTTCATGTAATCCCAGGAAGACTTGACGATGTTGAAATGAGGGCTCTGTGGGGGTCATATCATCACTACCGGGACTCCTTGTTGTTCTTTACACTGAAGATAGTTCTTAATGGCTATATGTTTGGGGTCATTGTCCTTCTGCAGAATACATTTGGAGCCAATCAGATGCCTCACTAATGGTATTGCATGATGTGTAAGTACCTGATGGATGCTTTAGTATCTTTGCACAAAGGATTTTTGCTAGTACCTAAGAATGTTCTTCTGGTTCATACCCCTTCCAATGAATCAGATACTGTATTTGACTGTATTGATACTGTATTTGACCTCACACTAACTTGGAATCCATTATCTTTTCAATGATGAACTTCTGATAGACATCTATGGTAATAGGTGGTGATTTATATGTGGACCTGGTGAAGAATGTCTTATAATTATATGCAGGCTTCAAGAGAAAACTAATGTCCTTGAGATTTTTAGTGAGGCTGGCAGGCCCAAAATGGAAACAGACAGTATTTGTCTTTTAAAGAGTCAGAAGCAGCCAATAAATCTAGGACCCAACTTGTGAGATGGTTGTTTAAGGTTCAAATTCCAGGTTGAAATCCACACCTTTAGACCTACATAAGCTTCTATGTTTTTGAAATGCCTTACAGGAATGTTCCATGGTTCTCCTACGAGCCACTTTGTTGTTATACTATATCCTGTCATAATGAGAAGCAAGGCTGTGGATTTACAATGGAATATGCTCCTGAGACTAGGCAAATAATAAAGCAAAAATCCAAATTGCAATAAAAAGGTGAGATACCTATAGAAGCATGCATCATGTTATTGTATGCAAACTCATTCCGAGTAGCAAGGTTGACCAGTTCATTTAATGTTGCAAGATTAGATTCTCGAATTTCTTGTTCAAATTATCAGAGCAAATAATAACAAATAAAAATCTGTCACTTAGTTCATGAGTCTTTTGTCTCTGTGCTTGATCTTTTTCTAATTACCCAAATACAGTGGTTTCTACTATCACATTGTTACTATGTTATTGTAGCTGCTTGGATACTCCATCTTACAGTATATTGATTTGATACATTTAGTCTGTGCTTAAGACACATTGGAGGGTAATTCAGATTTGATCGCAGCAGAAAATGTGTTAGCAGTTGGGCAAAACCATGTGCACTGCAGGTGTGGCAGATATAACATTTACAGAGAGAGTTAGATTAGGGTAGGTTATTTTGTTTCTGTGCAGGGCAAATACTGGCTGCTTTATTTTTACACTGCAATTTGGATTTCAGTTTGAACACACCCCACAAAAATCTAACTCTCCCTGCACATATTAAATCTGCCCCCCCCCCCCTGCAGTGCATATGGTTTTGCCCAACTGCTGATAAATTTGCTGCTGCGATCAACTCTGAGTTAGGCCCTTTGTTAGGAACTTTGCAATCAATCCACTTTACTTTATATAGTTACACATATTTTTGCCATCCTTGTATATCTCATTGGTAGAGATATCGTCCGTGATACCACTGATATAAGCACTGACCATATTAATGACTAGGCATTGATCATTATTCTGAGAAATTGCAGTTGTCTGTGAGGAGATAGGTGCCCCCCCCCCCCCCCCCCCGACAGGAAGAAAAAATGCCTCATGCAAATTTGCGAATGCATCGCAGATCGCTATCCACTCCCAGATGCATACGCAATTCTCGGAACATCAAAGAATCTTTGCCATCTAAGCAAATGTGAGTAGGTCTGAGGCTGCCAGTAACCTTTGACTGAGACAGTTTGGAAGTGGTCTGCACTGATGTCAGAGACCCTCCCCAAAAAACGCCTGGGCACGCCTGCATTTTTTTCTAACATACCCCAAAAACAGCAGGTTTCCACCCAGAAATGCCAGCTTCCTGTCAGTCAAGCAGCAGCTACCTGTACAATGCAATTATGATCTGTACTCAATTCATGTCATTATAACCACTCACGCATGTGCATGTGCAGTCATTCGATAATAGCTCAGTTCGTGATTTTTCTATCAATCCATGCTGAATTATGCACTAAATGTACAATTTTGTTGCATTCATAATATATATGTTTGTTTTTGAACAATCTTTTCAGATTGAATAAAAGTTAAGTTTTAAACTGTTAAAGTCAATAGTGCTCCCAAAAAGGGAGTTTTTTTTTATACATTCAATGTCTAAACTCTGAGGGAGCACCACCAGCTGTATTACTGTATCCTTAATTAACAGTAATCTTTGATTCAAATAATGGTATACACCTACTATTTTGGTTTACATATCTAACAGAAAGTCTGTGCAGAAACCACAAATACTGTTTCATCAAGTTCAATATAGAATTGGCTTTTCAAATTGTACCCATACTGTCATGGATTGGTTTGTCTGTGAACCCAAACTGGAGACTTGGGCTGGCCTGGAGTCTGTGGTGAGCTTTGGAAAACTTGATGGCCTTAAGTAATCTTTGCATGTGGATGATGGTAGGGCTAAGGAGTAATATTAGTGATTGGGGAGAAGCTGATGGACCTGACAGAAGTCCAGGTGATGCTTATTCATAGATGATGAATGATATAGAGTAGGAACACAGGATTCACTGGAATGGAACTGCAATGCCGATGCACTGGAATGAATAGAATAACTGAGTAACCCGGAATGGAAATTAAAAGCAGTATATTGCAGGATGGAACTGGGTAGCTGGATTGTGGAGATCTCCGGAATGGAACTGGTGTGAAAGCAAAAGAAATGAGGATGCTGTCTGATACGTAGTAATTGACCAAGACTTGGTACAGAGGACCACACAAAGGAGTTTGGTCTTAGAATCGTCTGACATGCAAGTCGCAGACCTCTGACCGGGTTCCCCAGTACTGATGCCAGAATACCATAAGTGGAAGGCGATAGCAGGAACAAATGTGGTACTAGATGCTGGATCACCAGGATTAAACCAGGATAACTGGAGCACTGTAATTGAACCAATGGTGCTTGTTATGGGACTGGAACCGATGGTACTGGATATCAGACTGGAACTGATGGTACAGGTTATTGGACTGGAACTGATGGTACAGGATATCGGACTGGAACCAATGGTACAAGATATCGGACTGGAACTGATGGTGCAGGATATCAGACTGGAACCAAGCAAGGTGGAGATTTGCACTTAGAGCAAGGTTAAATGCAGGAGCTCGCAGGAGAAGTCTAAATGGGGTTTTAGACAACATTGCACTGGCCCCTTCTGTCTTCCAAGCAGGGGCGTAAGTTATTATAAGACGCCCGGAGGCGAAAAAGTTTATATTGCCCCCCCCCCCTGCGGCCCAGTCCAGGTATACACTTACAGCCACATATACACACACTCACATATATACAACTACACACCCAACCACATATACTCACAGCATATATACGCACACACATTATACCACTTATACACACATAGCCACATATATACACACACATAGCCACATATCTACATACTCACAGTCACAAACACATCTATACTAATACACACATACATATACACACACTCACACCCACACACATTGACACACACACTGTTCCCCACCCTGACACTTTCCTCCATAAGATACCTCTTCTCACCTGCCTCAGTGTAAGCATGCAGGAGGAGCTGGGCAGCGGCGTTGTGCGGCAGGAGCTGCAGCTGGGAAGCTGTGCTGTGGTGGTGCAGGAGCTGGGCAGCGGCACTGTGGGGTGGGAGCCGGCCAGCCGTGATGTCATCAGGCTGGCCGGGTAGCTGCGCTATGGGGAGCTGAAGCGTTGTATCATCATCCTGGTGCCGGGCGGGAGCCGGGGCGTCATTCGGGAGACGGGAGACACAGCCGGACAACCACACTGTCGGAGGCAATGGAGAAGGTGCCCCCATCATTGCTGGAGCCCTGCGGCATCCGACTCCATTGCCTCCCAGACTTCCGCCACTGCTTCCAAGTATGTCCTTTCATACACCTGGCCTATCAGTGATTGGCTGTGGGCATCATGTGACTGCAGGCTTGTGTCCCGTTGGTGCCTGAACAGTCACCTGACTCAGACTGTCATGGCTGTGCCCATGGAAGCCAGTGAGAAGCATGGGAGATACAGAGAGATGCAGATGCAGCAGATGATCAGCGTACCGCAACAGATCTAAATGTTAAATAATGTTTACCAATTGGCTGCCATGTTACAGGCTATGTCTGTAAAATGACAGTAGCTGATTAACTGGTACTTTAATTTTCTCCACTTTATCACTCTCCGGTCTTAGTACATCTTCCCCATAAAGAGATTGTAAAGAAATTGTGGGCCTAATTCAGGCCTGATTGTAGCTGTGCAATTTTGCATGGCTACGATCAGTTACTCAGACATGTGGGGAGAAGCCCCGCATGTGTCGCCCTACCCCTGCCCCCCCCCCCCCCGCACAAGTACAAAAGCATTACACAGCGGCGATGCTTTTGTACTTGACGAGTAGCTCCCTACCTGCGCAGCTCCTACGCCCTGGCAGGAAGCTACCCATCGCTGTCCGGGTCACAGCGGCTGCATGTGATATCAAGCAGCCACCGCGCCTTCTCCCGCACAATCTGGGCATGCCTGCGATGCCCGGACCGTGCCCCAAAAAGGTGGCCAAACGCTGCTGGCCCGCCCCCTCCCGCCCAGCAACTGCCTCTTCCTGTTAATCTGGCAGAGGTGATCGCTGTGCTGAGATGGTCATCGGCTGTCTGGCATGCCCCGGCGCGCATGCTCAGTTCAGACCTGATCAGCTGCTGTGCGAAAACACACAGCAGTGATCAGGTCTGAATTAGGCCCTGTGTTTCAAACATATTTCCTCATGCAAATGATCCCTTGCACTTAATTGAAATATTATGTATTTGTATTTTTTCTTAAATAGTGTCTGCATGCTTTGGCAGTCTAAAACAATTTAACTAACTAATTATCTAGCTAGCTAACTAACTAAAGTAATAAATACATCTAAATAAAATAAAAACATGTTTACAGTGTGTTGAAAAATGTTTGAGACTGCTAATCATTTGCTTCCGCACTAATGGACTACTGATGTAATAAAACAAACTGGAATAAAATGCAAAGTCTCTGATCAGCATGTGACTTTAATGCATAAATAAATGGCTAAATAACAAGGTGATAAAAAGTTTCCAAACAAACTAGATTGCAAATGGAAATAAAAATGATGGAGAGGAGTCTTCAAACAATTTCAAGTGACAGCAGGATTTACATTATTTACATTTAAAAAGAGAATGACAATGTGTTTCGAGTCTCACACTGCTTTTGTGGACTGTATCCAAATATCAAGGAAGTGCTTTTTTGTTGTTGCTGTTATTTTTTGTCTTTTTTCCCTGCAAAGCATAATGAATTGGACAAGGTGTACAATACAAATCAAAGACAGTAAGAAGTGTAAACAGCTTTCAAATTGAGCATACTGTATACATGTAAAATAATTACTTATACTAGAAAAATGTTACTTAAAATTAGTATGATTTTATAAAAATATGCAAAATATAATGTATTATTCTAGTAATGAACAGTGATTTTTTTTTATATTACGTAAGGTGGTAAGTAGCATACTTAGAATTTGCATCCTGATTTGTGATATTGGGACAATTATTAAATTCAATATTTTGATATTTTTTCAGCAACACAATCTACAAATTTTTTGTATACTTTGCTTATTTACTTGATTACTTTCTTTAAATGTTTTGCTTAAAAAGCGGCTTTCTAAACTATAATTTGTTTAAAAACAAAACAAATTTAAAGGATAATTTTGTGTCAAATGTATAATATTCTTTTGCTTACCCTGTGCAAGATGCTTAGTTGATGCAAATCTCATTTGCCTCATGTCTTATGATAAAGCTAATTAACTACATGGTTTAAACTTATTTTATTTATATTTATCATAACATTTTAAAAACATCAATATTGGAAAATGGAGGTAAATGTTAAAAACATTGGGGGTCATTCCGACCCGTTCGCACGCAGCGGTTTATCGCACGGGTTCAGAATGCACATGCGCGGCAGCCGCACTGCACGTGCACGACATTGCCAGGCGACAGGGGTCGCCGGGTTACGTCCCGTCCTACGATGGAAGCGGTCGCAGAGCCGACCGTAAAGAAGATTGACAAGAAGAAGGCGTTCCTAGGCGGATCCGGACCATTGACTGCTGTTTTCGGGGAGTGGTAAGGAAAACGCCGGCATGTCCAGTTTAACGGAGGCTGGATTTCTGACGACAAAGCCGGGTCCAGCATCGCAGAGATCATCGCACAATGTAAGTAGGTATAGGGCTACTCTTGTTCTGCTTGAAATTTTTTTAGCTTAGCAGGGCTGCACAAGTGATCGCAGCCCTGCTAAGCTAAAATACACTCCCCCATAGGCGTGTACTAGTTGATCGCAGCAGCAGCAAAAAGTTGCTGGCTGCGTTCAACTCGGAATGACCCCCATAGTGTGGTAAAAAGGGTAGTTTGACACAGACTGTCATAGGAGAGAGTCTGTTTCATGCTACAGACAGTTTTAAACCTTCACGTTCCTCTGCACACACAGCACAGCTTTACAGGTGGACCACATGAGTGTGATTATTTTGCTAGTGAGTGCCTGGGAGGAGGTATTAATGCTGATCTTGTGATGGGGGTTGTGCAACCGACACTGAGTTTAGCTGGCTAGTAACTAGAGAGGTTACAAGTGTTTATTCAGTGTCAGGATTGTGGGAATATGTTTTGGTAGTGAGATGGCTAGTAGCAGAGACTTTTGCTGACTGTATATATATGTGCCACACTGCCTGTGCATGTCCCGTCATTGTATGCCATGCTGTAATATATGCCACACAGACTGTGCATGCTCTCAGTTCACATTATATGCCACACTGCCTGTGCATGCCCCACATTACATGCCACACTGTAATATATGAAACACAGACTGTGCATTCCCCCAGTTCACATTATATGTCACCACACTGTGTATATATATATATATATATATATATATACCACACTGTCTGGACATGCCCCCAGTTCACACTTTGCAATAATAATGGTGTTAGTTGCATTGCATTACAAAAGAGAACAAATAGGTAACAGCATCTCCTCTGAGTCCTTACCATAAAATGAAGGCAAACGAGTGTCAAGGGCAGATCTCTGGCAGCAGACTGTGCACTGCTGCTCGATCAGTGTTACTATGCTGAAAACTCTTTTCTCCAATGAAAACAGACTCACTCTACACAACCACAAGTACACTCCCAGTCCACACCATGAGTCATGACCCATATCCCAATTCCTGTGTCCCACAGTGCTTCCTGAGTACGTTACCAAACTATCTCGAGATCCTGCTTGTGCGCGGTAAACTTACCAGGCAGGGGGAGGCCGGAACCATTCAAATGCTATAGATACAGCTATTTTGTCTCCTTATTATTCGTCAGGACATCATGAACTCAGATTTCATCATAATTTCCGTTATTAAGAATTTCCTATTTTCGTTATTGTTACATTTTAGTCAAGAAAAAACCCTCAACGTCAACAAATACTTTTTGTCTAAATGTTAATTGTCTTAATTAACATTGGTGGAGTGTAGATTGTTTTTTGAGAATAGCTATACTGGCCATCAAATCTTTTTATAATATCACTATATTGATGATATTTTGATTTTCTGGCAAGGCCAAGAACAAGATTTTACTAATTTGATTGAGGTACAAAACAGGTCTACAATTAAACTAACCCTCACATGTGACATAACTGAGATCTGTTATCTGGATTTACACATTAAGGTGCAGACAGGAAAAATAAGCACCACTCTGTATGATAAACCCAGCGATCACTACACATTGTTGCGACATGACAATTTTCACCCAGTGTCTACCATCAAGGGTCTCCCCTATTCTCAGTTTCTAAGGGTATGCGGGGTCACAGGGACGAGATCCTTAAACCAGTAATGAATAAAAAAACTAGAGGGTTGATACCCTGGGTGAATGAATACAATAACAGCCGGCATACTAGCAAAAAGGCAAAAAAGCTTTGGTCTATGGTATGCTCTGACCCCGATTTGAGCGCTTTGAAAAAACATAGGCTCATGCCTAGCTATACACATGGCTGCAATGGGATGTAGTTAATATCCCGGATGTCGGGATCCTGGCGTTCAGGATCCCAATGCCGAAATCCCAACAGACAAAAATGCTGAAAGACTCAGCAGGGCCATTCCTACTCATGTGGGAATAGAACCTGTGGCAAGTGCAGCGTGCCACTTTGTCCGCATCGTGGCGAGTGCAGCCCACAGAGATGCCAGAATCCCGACAGCCGAAAATGGCGAAAGCCCCACCAGGGCTATTCCTACTCGTGGGTGTCCATGGCACCCATAGAGTGGGAATAGAACCTGTGTCCATAGCATGGCGAGCACAGCAAGCCCATAAGGGGCTTCATAGCGCTTGTACCATTGCCAGGATTCTGGTGGGCAGGATGCCGCTGTCGTGATAATGACAGTCAGCATCCCGTCTGCCAGGATTTCATATCCAACCTGGCTGCAACATCATGGACATAGTCATGCAGTCTCCACTTGCAAACATTTGTGAAACAAAATGGGATATTCTGAAGAGCTCAGTGACTTCAAGCATGGTAGGAAGCCACCTTTGCAATAAGACGGTTTGTGTGATTTCTTTCCTGCTGGATATTCCACGGTCAACTGTAAGTGATATTATTAGAAAGTGGAAGTGTTTAGGATAAACAGCAACTCAACCACAAATCAGAAGGCCACATAAAATCACAGATGGGGGTCAACAATTGCTAAGGCGCATGGTGCATAAAAGTTGCCAAGGCTATGCTGATTCCATAGCTGAAAAGAACTAAACATCCACTGGCATTGATATACTCACAAAAGCTGTGCTATGGACTGTGGAGCAGTGGAAAAGTGTTCTATGGAGTGACGAATCACGCTTCTTTGTATGGCAGTCAGGTGGGTGAGTCTGGGTTTGGCAGATGCCTGGGGAACTTTACCTACCTGACTGCATTATGCCAACTGTGAAGTTTGGTGGAGAGGAGATAATGGTATGGCGTTAGGCTCCTTATCTCCAGTACAGTGCAATCTGAATGCTTCAGCATACCAAGACATTTTGCACAATGCTGTTTCCAACTTTGTGGAAACAGTTTGGGGGATGCCTTTTTCTATTCCAACATGACTGTGCCCCAGTGCACATACCGGGGACGATAAATACATGGTTTGATGAGTTTGATGTGGAAAAACTTGACTGCACTGCACAGAGCCCTGTGCGGGCCTATGGGATGAACTGGACAGAGATTGTGAGCCAGGCCTTCTTGTCCGATAGCAGTTCCTAACCTCATAAATTCTCTACAGAATGAATAGGCACAAGTATGAACACATACAATGGCACTCAAAAATTATGCTTAAACAAGAATTTTGTTTATTTGCATAAGACAATGTTCTAGGTCCATAATAGACCCTTTTTCAAGCACATGTAACAGGACTTAATAGTCAACGGGTTAATACAGGTTTACATGGTGCCCACTGATGATGTCATCATTAAGTCAAATAAACAATATAGGCTTACCTTCTGTTTGTCATCTGGCAACCAGCCACTGCAAAAGCTGCTGCAAATATGGTTAATTTACTGTACAGTATGTCATCAGCTGGGGCGGATTGGGATGAAAACAAGCCCAGGAAATTTATGGAACCATCCCTAATAGGGGCCCCCTGTTGAGGGGATGGGGTCTTTTGAATGGAGCAGGATCCCTCCTCATAGGGCCTGATTCTGAGTTGGTCCTTTCTTGCATCTTTTGCTGCAGTTGTGTCTGCAACTGTATTTTAATGCGGGAGGAGGATAGTGGTAACCTGACACATACACAGCAATGCGACACACAGGGACAAAGACAGGCCCTTGCCAGTATCACATGCTGGATGAACTAGCAACGTTTTGGAATTTTTACCCCTTTGGTAGTTCATTAACGGCCTGAGAGGGAATATTGTGGGTAGAAGCATATCATAAGATAAAATAGGCCAAAGTTGTTTCATTGATGAAGATAAGATGTTGGACTTTTATATATACTGAGATCTTAATGTCTATATAAGAAAATAAAACTTCTGTATCCAAATGTACTATTTGTTCATATGCTAAAGTTAACTTAATTGGACAATAAGAATAGTTAATGTCATTCACTATAGTTATCAATGTAGGAAAATGTCATCTATGTAACAATGATTGATGAATATATACTGTCTGTAGATGGAATTCAGGAAATGGGTGTGTTCAAACATTGACATGCAAGCATTTGCATCAGATGACACCATTTCTCTACCCATTGTGGTTCCTTTGATTTGCAAGTAATATTTACCCTCACATACAAAATACAGAATTCCATTATTAAAACAAATGTTCAGAACAAAAATTATTTCAGGTCCAGAATATGCTGGATTGTCCATCAAAATGGCCTGTACTGTTTTAATGCCTACTTGGTGTGGAATGCATATATATAGACTCGTCACATCCAAAGTAAAGAGTAGGTGGGAAGCAGAAATCATTATTAGTCCATATAATGTAGTGAGGAAAGTTGTAGTGTCATGAAGGTAATTAGGAAACTTACCAATATATTTTAAAGTAGTGAATCCACATACTGCACCCATGATTGATTCAGGGAACTGAAAAAGATTATTGGGCATCCTGGGGTTTTTTAAACACTTTTATGAATCTTGGGCAAGGTGTACAAATAGGCTCTTTCAGAATGTTAAACCTGTAAAATATTGGCTATATCTTGCTGATGTTATTTATTAGAAAGACCCATATTTATTACTTCATCTATTTCCCTATTACTCCATGCAGAAGAATTCTCTGTCAATAGTTTATAAGTGTTCACGCAACTGTGTTGCAAAAGAATTTAATTCCGGTTATCTGCATAATCCTGCAACGCTACAGCACCACTTTTATCTGCTTCGCAGAATACTATTTCTTTTCTGACAAATTTTTGAAGGCTGCCGTGTAATCTCATTATATTAGGATGGTACATATCTGCAGTTTTGACCATGTTATTGTCTACACATCTTAAAAAAGTTTTCATGGAAGAATTATTAGTCTTGGGGTCAAATGTGGACTCTGGTTTACATGTATTGTAGGATGGTGGAAAAGTTTAAGATGTTTTGCTGAATCTTTCAATTTCAAATTCCTACCCATTCTGAGTAGTTCAATATTCCAGTCAAATTAATTAAATTTGCAGTGGGGACAAAAGATAAACCTTTTTGAAGAACGCTGTTTTCAATAGGATTAATCTGTAGCTGGACAGATTATATATCAGGTTTTCATGTGTTTGCTCTTCCACTGTCAACCCCATGCGTGTTTGAATTTGCAACTTTTTGTGTTTTGGTGGCTGCCTCTAAAAAAGCAGTATTGAAATGCAGGTTGTTCCTGATCAATGTAATCCATATCACTAAATGAAGAGGCAGTATTAAAAGTTACTATTTCTGTTGTCAGCTGTCCTCTTGGATGTGGATTGTGTATTCTTTGAAAATGTCAGTATGCATGTGGTTTATTCTCTTGTGTCCCTGTAAACCAGCAATATACCCAGCCTGCTTAACCCATTTTGGTCTGGTACCTGAATTGGTTGAATATTTTTTTTAGATTTCTTGAGGGATGGCTAATTTTGACGCAATTAAGAAAAATCTGGTGGCTAATATTTTTTCAGTGTAACGATTTCTGAGAAACAGACTGAGCAGTTTTCTACCCAAAGGCCAATAGATTGAGTCATTTTGGAGAAAAAACTATTTTTACAACAAAACATGAATGTATTCAAATAAACCCCTAATAATAACAACAATATTAATTAGTATTGAGTATTAACAGTATGTTAGCAGTATTAATCAATAGTAAATGTAAGGTAAGTACTCATGTATGGGCTGCATACTTTTCAAAACATTTTGGATGCAAACTCACATTGCACTTTTTGCAAATAGATGGAGTCTTGCTATGGCAAACTTTGCAACATTTAGGCTTATCTGGAATTCTACGTATAAAATTGTTGAACACTTAGGGGTAAATTTACTAAGATTCGTATTTTCCCGTTTCAGGTCAAAGTTCAATCACGAATGACATCGAAAGTGTAAAACTGCAACTTTTTGAATTTGTTACGATAGATTTACTAAGCTGTCGTATTCGGGTTTTTCTTTTCTTCCGATGTCGATGTCATTCGTGTTTTTTTTTTGTTTTTTACGGCAGTGATTAGCAAAACACTGCCGACTTTTTTTACAATTAATCTCGGCCGGATCTGTGTGATCCGTGCTGGGGTTCATTTTTTTTGTTTTTTTTAAATTAAACACTGTCAAATATTTTTAAAAAAATTGCGTGGGGTCCCCCCTCCTAAGCATAACCAGCCTCGGGCTCTTTGAGCCGATCCTGGTTGCAGAAATATGGGGAAAAAATTGACAGGGGTTCCCCCATATTTAAGCAACCAGCATCGGGCTCTGCGCCTGGTCCTGGTTCCAAAAATATGGGGGACAAAAAGAGTAGGGGTCCCCCGTATTTTTAAAACCAGCACCGGGCTCCACTAGCTGGACAGATAATGCCACAGCCGGGGGTCACTTTGATATAGTGCCCTGTGGCCGTGGCATCAAAAATCCAACTAGTCACCCCTGGCCGGGGTACCCTGGGGGAGTGGGGACCCCTTCAATCAAGGGGTCCCCCCCCCAGCCACCCAAGGGCCAGGGGTGAAGCCCGAGGCTGTCCCCCCCATCCAATGGGCTGCGGATGGGGGGGCTGATAGCCTTTGTTGTAAAAGAAAAGATATTGTTTTTAGTAGCAGTACTACAAGTCCCAGCAAGCCTCCCCCGCATGCTGGTACTTGGAGAACCACAAGTACCAGCATGCGGCGGAAAAATGGGCCCGCTGGTACCTGTAGTACTACTACTAAAAAAATACCCAAAAAAAGACAAGACACACACACCGTGAAAGTATAATTTTATTAGATACATACACACATACATACATACTTACCTTAAGTTCCCACGCAGGTCGGTCCTCTTCTCCAGTAGAATCCAAGGGGTACCTGTTGAAGAAATTATACTCACGAGATCCAGGGGTCCAGGCTCCTCGGGAAATCCAGGGGTAATCCACGTACTTGAAAAAAATAACAAAACGGACACCCGTGCCACGCACTAAAAGGGGACCCATGTTTGCACATGGATCCCCTTTTCCCGACTGCCAGAAACCCACTCTGACTGATGTCTAAGTGGGTTTCTTCAGCCAATCAGGGAGTGCCACGTTGTAGCACTCTCCTGATCGGCTGTGTGCTCCTGTACTGAGTGACAGGCGGCACACGGCAGTGTTACAATGTAGCGCCTATGCGCTCCATTGTAACCAATGGTGGGAACTTTCTGCCCTGCGGTTGACCTAAAGTGACGTCACCGCTGAGCAGAAAGTTCCCACCATTGGTTACAATGGAGCGCATAGGCGCTACATTGCAACACTGCCGTGTGCCGCCTGTCACTCAGTACAGGAGCACACAGCCGATCAGGAGAGTGCTACAACGTGGCACTCCCTGATTGGCTGAAGAAACCCACTTAGACATCAGTCAGAGTGGGTTTCTGGCAGTCGGGAAAAGGGGATCCATGTGCAAACATGGGTCCCCTTTTAGTGCGTGGCTCGGGTGTCCGTTTTGTTATTTTTTTCAAGTACGTGGATTACCCCTGGATTTCCCGAGGAGCCTGGACCCCTGGATCTCGTGAGTATAATTTCTTCAACAGGTACCCCTTGGATTCTACTGGAGAAGAGGACCGACCTGCGTGGGAACATAAGGTAAGTATGTATGTATGTGTGTATGTATGTAATAAAATTATACTTTCACGGTGTGTGTGTCTTGTCTTTTTTTGGGTATTTTTTTAGTAGTAGTACTACAGGTACCAGCGGGCCCGTTTTTCCGTCGCATGCTGGTACTTGTGGTTCTCCAAGTACCAGCATGAGGGGGAGGCTTGCTGGGCCTTGTAGTACTGCTACTAAAAACAATATCTTTTCATTATCACAAAAGGCTATCAGCCTCCCCATCCGCAGCCCATTGGATGGGGGGGGACAGCCTCGGGCTTCACCCCTGGCCCTTGGGTGGCTGGGGGGGGGACCCCTTGATTGAAGGGGTCCCCACTCCCCCAGGGTACCCCGGCCAGGGGTGACTAGTTGGATTTTTGATGCCACGGCCGCAGGGCACTATATCAAAGTGACCCCCGGCTGTGGCATTATCTGTCCAGCTAGTGGAGCCCGGTGCTGGTTTTAAAAATACGGGGGACCCCTACTCTTTTTGTCCCCCGTATTTTTGGAACCAGGACCAGGCGCAGTGCCCGATGCTGGTTGCTTAAATATGGGGGAACCCCTGTCAATTTTTTCCCCATATTTCTGCAACCAGGATCGGCTCAAAGAGCCCGAGGCTGGTTATGCTTAGGAGGGGGGACCCCACGCAATTTTTTTTTAATAAAATAACAACTTTCCCACCCCTTCCCACTGATATACATGCACGGATCTCATGGATCCCTGCATGCCTATCCAATCACGGAAAAAAAAAGCAGGTCTGTTTTTTTTTAGCACTTTTTTACGAGTTGTAATTTTTCACGGCAGTGTTTGTTTGTTTTTTGCTTTGCACTTCTTAGTAAATTACCGAGATTCATACTTAAACAGCCGCGTTTTGACCGATGGTGTATTCATTCGTAATTTTTTTCTTGGACTTGCAAAAAATTACGAATGCCCTCATCACTGCCGTGATTATTGCTTAGTAAATTACCGAGATGACACTTTGATGAAAAAACGGCATCTCGGTCAAAATCGGGAGCTTAGTAAATTTCCCCCTTATACTTGCAAAATGTTTAACAACTTGTACTTGGCCTTTCACCTTTATCAACGTCCCTATTAACTGGTTTATCTGTCAGTAAAAGTGCATGAGTGATTTCATCTCTGAATTCCAGCTGTGATAAAGGCTGGTTTTTTTCTCTTCTTGCTACCAAAATATGTAATTTCCAAACATTCACCATCATGTTTGAAAGCATATTGGTGAAAAGTGACCACCACCACTTCTTTGAGTGAATACCAATTCAGTAATTGCCTAAAGCATTATTGTGAAGGTCAAAATTGCAGCACAGCTATCAGGTCTGAATTATCTATTACAGAATAAGGGGGGTAATTCAGACCTGATTGCTGTGCTGCAAATTTTGTTATCCTGTGATCAGATAGCCGCCGCCCAGGGAAAGTGTAAATTCGCCCAGTGCAAGTGTGCAATCGCATGTGTATGCCATGCAAAAATGTCCATCAGTCAGCAGACAGCTGCAAATCCATTCGCAACTCACTCACCATCTAATGTTTTTTCCAGTGTGTGCAGTCTGTACGCAGCACAGGACTTACTCCTACAGTGCAAAGAACTGATTTGAACTGATCGGTGCCGGAGCTGACGTCACACATGCTCCCTAAAAACACTTGGGAACACCTGCGTTTTTCCGCACACACCCAGTAAACAGTCAGTTACCACCCACAAACAGACTCTTCCTGTCAATCACCTTGTAAACGCCCGTGCAATAAAAATTTTCACACCATCCTGTCACTGCTGTCCAATGCGCATGCGCATTGTGGTGCATACGCATGCGCAATCATTCGATAATCGGCTGCTGTTTGAAAACGCACAGCAGTGATCAGGTCTGAATTATCCACAAGGTTTGGTACAATCAAGTAACCATTAGCAGAACACAGACACCAGGCTTTGAAACCGAATCTGATAGGCTTCCTGTGAATGAACATTTTATATGATTGACAAGTGAAATAGGGGATAATTTGCTCAAAGATTAAGAAATTGCAAGAAAATACACCAAATTGCATGAACTGATTACTTGCTGCATAAATGAATGGTCTAATCCAGTGATTTTCAACCTTTTTTTACTCGCTGCACACCGAACAATATTTTAAAATTGCCAAGGCACACCATCAGTTCCCCACAGAAAAAAAAACCAAAACACACACATTGGCCCTCACAGTAAAAAAAAAAAATCCACACATACATTGGCATACACAGAAAAAACAATCACATTTCTCCCCACATAAATCCTATTGCTCCCCACATGAATTATTCACATTGTTCCCCCCATAAATCCATAAATTCTTATTCTCCCCACATAAATCCTATTGAAATCCTATTGTTCCCCACAGGAGAAATAAAATAACAAATATTATGATCAGCTGTCCTCCTCCCTGTCCCTCAGTGGCGGGGGTTGTTCATAGTGGAGTTCTGTGAATACTGAGCAGCGGGCGGTCAAGCAGGTGCAGATGTGGGTGGGAAGGAAAGCTGTGTATTCAGGTGGGAACTGGAAAACGTGTATGCAGGCGGGTGGGCTGGCTGGGTGGTGAGGCGCAGCGGCTGTGACCTATGATATTACATCGTTTTCAAGGCATAGGTCATGGCCAGAGTACGACTGATCCCAGAGCCGGCCCTAACCTAACCAATACGATTTTGGCTGGTGCCCCCTAGCACCACCGCTAGTTCCGCCTCTAACCCTACAACCCTTTCCCAGCACCATCACCCCCACCCATAGCAGTCGTTTTTTCCCCCTGCTTCCTGTAATTCAAATAAGAACAGCGTGCACATTTGGTGCACAGCCCAAAAAGATATGTGTTTTTGCTGGCAAGTGGCATGCCCACACAATAGTACCCCCAATTCAAATTATGCCTCACAGTAGTGCAACTTTATTCACAATTTATCATGCGATAGTGTCCCTTATTCACATTACATCACATAGTAGTACCACTTTTCCTTATATACATTACTCCTCACAGTAGTGCCCCTCATTCACATAACATCATACTGAATTGCTCATTATTCACATTACAACACACAATATTTCTCTTTATTCTCATTACACCACACCATATTGTTCCTTATTCACATTATACCACACCATATTGCTCTTTATTCACATTAGACCACACAGTAGTGCCCTTTCTATATGTTACGCCACACAGTAGAGCACCTTATACACATAATGCCACACAATGGTAATGCATTTATACACATAATACCACACAGTAAAGCCCCTTACACATATTACACACATTATTAATGTCCTTATAAACATAATGCACCTTACACGTTATGTCAACCCTTATTAATGCCCTTATAAACATAATTTCCCTTACACATATGCCGCACATTGTTAATGCCCTTATACACATAATGATACACATAATGTCCCTAACACATATGCCGCACATTATTTGTGCCCTTATACATATGACACACATAGTGCCCCTTACACATATGTTACACATTATTAATGCCCTTATACACATAATGACACATATAATTCCTGGCGTGAGTCAACTGGCAGCTCTGCTAATGTTGGGTGCCTATTTTTTATGAAAATGCATATTATTTGCATTGCTATGTGGCTAGGATGCACAAGCAGCTCTGCTGATTAAAATGATATGTGGCATGCCTATATACTGTGTGCAACTGTGGCTGTATCTGCGTACGAAATGCTACACACAGAATATAGGCATGCCACATATCATTTTAATCAGCAGAAGCTGCTTGTGCCCCTAGGCATACCAGATGCCCTAGGCAATTACCTAGTTTGCCTATGCCTAGGGACTGATCCTCTAAGAAGAGCCTGGGCCAACAGTTCACTCTGACGGTGCAGGAAGCTGTTCTGGCTCTGCGGCACACCTTGCAACTGGTCGCGGCACACTAGTGTGCCACGGCACACTGGTTGAAAAAGCCTGGTCTAATCTAATATAAATAAATACATATAAATATACAGTTACTATAGTTTATCATTTATTTTATCTTTTCTAAATATGTAACTCCAAAGTTACATGTATTTTTTTAAACAAATAAACATAAATATATAACAAAGATAATAGATATAAATAAATATAATACAGTAAAACTGCTTGAATATTCAAGATGAAATAACATACTAGTCAGACATCATGGGTATATTTGCTAAAGTGTGGGTGTTTAGACGTGGGGATATTGCCCAAATCAACCAATCAGATTCTAGCTATTCTCTTCTAGAAGGTGCTAGATAAATTATAAGTAGAATCTAATTGATTGCTATGGGCAACATCTCAACTTCTAAAAACCCACACTTTAGTAAATGTAGTCCCATATGTACATTTCAGCTACATTTTCCCCCATTGTATCACCTCTCCATGTCTCTGCCTCCACATTTCTTTATCCTGTGTAGCAGACTGTGTGGCTAGGGCAGGATCCTGCTGTAGCTCTGCACTCTCTGGCTTTCTCCTGTACTCAACTGTTCAGCCACAGAGAGTGAAAGTAAATACACTTCCTTTTATCAAATTTCAGTAAGTAACAAAAAGCTCCAAAATGACTAATGGGGTCATTCTGACCCGTTCGCACACAGTGGTGCAAACGGGTCGGAAATGCGCATGCGCGGCAGGTGCATTGCGCACACGCATCATTGCCTGGTGACGATCGGTGCCGGGGAAACGACGCTGCCAGCGAGAAATGTGACTGCAGCAGTGATCGCAAGAAGACTGACAGACGGGAGGCGTTCCGGGGCGGATATTTACTGTTTTCCAGGCGTGGTGAGTACAACACAGGCGTGTCGAGGCGTTTGGAGGGCAGATGTCTGACGTCAGGACCGGGACCTTCAGCACTGGATACGTCGCACTGGGTAAGTAACTGTAGCCCTGGTCTTGTTTTACTTGAAACTTTTTTAGCATAGCAGGGATGCACAAGCATTTGCAGCCCTGCTATGCTATAATACACTCCCCCATAGACAGCGGCAGGTTGATCGCACGAGCAGCAAAAAGTTGCTACGTGCGATCGTCTGAGAATGACCCCCTAAATCTATTGGCCCATAGGGTAGAAAACTACCCACTGATTTTTACATGCAGATAACACAGGCGTGGTAAACGTGAGGTGAAAAATGACAGGAGACAGGTACTGCACTGTATCATTATATGCAGCACTCGGCTCCTGTCACTATGTAGGAGCCGGCACTGCAACCACAGCACTTCCCGGGGGGAGGCCTGCATCTCTCAAATGACAAAAAACGGGGGTCGGAATGCGAATCTCTGCCCCTTCCCATGTGGCCCTTTTTTGCAGCACCACACTGGGTATCAACATTATAAGTGACGCTTCTGGCTTTACTCTGCTGTGTTGTGCTGTGTCCAGACTCATTAGTGGCTGTGCAGTATAATGGCTGTGTATAGAGGACATGCTGCACACTGCTGTGTGCTGTGTTATACTCTGCTATATTGTACTGTGTCCATATGTAATACCCTGGAACTGCAAGCACAAATCAACTGTGGCACTAAAGGTGCCAGCATGGCTGTGTAATATAGAACAGAGCCAGCAGCCTACAGCTTGCAGCACAGGAGTTAACAGCCCAGCTCACAGCAATACAGATCAGTCTGCAAAATGCAAAGGGCATGACTCACCCATTTGCAGACTCAGAGCGGGAAACTGAGAGCGGGAAATTCAGAGTGGGAGAACCCAGATGGAATGTGTCCCTGGGAATGCAAGGTTATACAAAGGTTGTCCTGCAGTGAGAGAGCACACAACCACAACTACAGCAGAGAGCAGACAGACAGTGAGGAGACAGTGAGGAGAAGCACGTGTATTAGCTAGTAGAAGTGTGGTGGATTAGCTAGAAAGATGTAGCCCCAGTGAGGGCTCCCCACATGTTTTGGTGGGGAGTGATGCCAGCCACAGCAAGGCACTTGACAGAGGGAGACATCGCAGTGTGAGAGCCGCAGTATTCAGAATCCAGTGAAAGGGTGATGCCAGGAGAAAAGTGTGCTAAAGGTGTGAGTCTCGAGAGGTATCTGGGTGAAGTGGTCGGAAGCCACGCGGCGTGATTAAAAGCCCCCATGGAAAAGAATCTCGAGAGGTATCTGGGTGAAGTGGTAGGAAAACCACGCGGCGTGATTAGAAGCCCCCCATGGACAAGAATCCTCGCTAAGTAAGAGAGAGAGAGAGAGACGGCAACCTGATGTGTAGCACTACTGGTCACAGAATGCCCTGGTACGTAATGCTGTTCGCCATGTTTATGCCGCTGCTACTAAGCGATGCGCTGGAGGAGGTGCCCTGATATGGGATCCACTGTAACTGTTATGCTTTGTGCTGGAGGAGTGTTCACAAGTTATCCCTGCAATATCCCTGTTTGATGTTAAAATAAACTTTATGCTGTTTTTCTGAGATGGCCTGGCGCCCAATTCTTTATGCGCTGCACCGACACCTGTAGTCCACACCCACAATGCACTTGTAATTAAACACCTGATTATTCAGGGCGCCCTCTGGTATCCGTGCCTGAACCCATGACCAGCCGGGGCGGAGTAAGTGTGATGCACTATACACAGTGACTGCAGCTTTTGCATACCTAATACCAGTGGGGTGTTACACATACTCATTAGTGGCAGTGCAGTATAGTGACTGTGTATTGTGGGCATGCTGCACACTGCTGTGTGCTGTGTTATACTCTGCTGTATTGTGAGACTCATTAGTGGCTGTGCAGTATAATGACTGTGCATAGAGGACATGCAGCACACTGCTGTGTGCTGTGTTATACTCTGCTGTATTGTGCTGTGCTCAGACTCATTAGTAACTGTGTAGTATAATGACTGTGCATAGAGGACATGCTGCACATTGCTGTGTGCTCTGCTATACTCTGCTGTATTGTGCTATGTCCAGACTCATTAGTGGTTGTGCAGTATAGTGACTGACTGACTGACTGACTGTGTATAGGGGGCATGCTGCTATGTGCTCTGTACCCTACTATGCTTTGTTCATGTGCATTAATAATAAGAACTGTGAGCCACGCAGTTTGAATTGAGATGAGAGTTAAAAAAAATTGTAAATACAAAACCTGTTGTTTGTTCAGTAGTTGTACTGATTGGTGCACTTTGTTCAGATGCACTAATAATAAGCCCTGTGATCTACGCAGAGGCCACATGGGGGGTTGCCCTCATAGAGGGAGCATGGCTTCACATCCAGGACCCAATTTTCATTACTCTGGGGGTCCAGGAGATACAGACTGCTACCGAAGACTGTTGTGGTTACAGTGACAGGTCCTGCACTATGGCCCTCATTCCGAGTTGTTCGCTCATTATTTTCCTTTGCATTGGTGCGATTTTCCGCTAACTGCGCATGCGCAATGTTCGCACTGCGGCTGTGCCAAGTAAATTTGCTATGAAGTTTGGTATTTTACTCACGGCATTACGAGGTTTTTTCTTCGTTCTGGTGATCGTAGTGTGATTGACAGGAAGTGGGTGTTTCTGGGTGGAAACTGGCCGTTTTATGGGAGTGTGTGAAAAAACGCTGCCGTTTCTGGGAAAAACGCTGGAGTGGCTGGAGAAACGGGGGAGTGTCTGGGCGAACGCTGGGTGTGTTTGTGACGTCAAACCAGGAACGACAAGCACTGAACTGATCGCAGTGGCAGAGTAAGTCTCGAGCTACTCAGAAACTGCAAAGAAAAATCTTTTCGCAATATTGCGAATACTTCGTTCGCAATTCTGCTAAGCTAAGATTCACTCCCAGAGGGTGGTGGCTTAGCGTGTGCACTGCTGCGAAAAGCGGCTAGCGAGCGAACAACTCGGAATGAGGGCCTATGGCAGGAGCTGAGTGCTGCATGCATTGTAACAGTGCAGCACCCGGCTCCTGTCACTGAGCAGCAGCCAGCATTTTTGTGTCATGCGGGTGTGGCCCACACACCTGTTGTGATGCCTCTAGATCCACACAGTTTGAACGAAGCTGCAAGTAAATCAGCAAATATATATATATATATATACATATATATATATATATTTTGCTTGTACTTGTGGTGTGCTTCGTTCACATGCATCAATCATAATCTCTGTGATCCATGCAGTTTGAACAGAGCTGCAAGTTAAAAAAAAAATCTATTGGTTGTGCTTGTACTTTTTGGTGCTTTGTTCATGTGCATTTATAATAAGCCCTGTTATCCATGCAGTTTGAATGGAGCTTCTGGGTAGAAAAAATAAATATATATATATTGCTTGTACTTGTACTATTCAGTGTGCTTTGTTCACAGAAGAGCAAATACTAATGCAGTAGCTGCTGCCACCAGTCATGATGATGACACTTGTCCACCAACATCATCTACTAAAGCTGATGCTCAAGGGCATAGAGGATTTAAATCAGGGCATCTAAAATCAAAAACCCAATGGGGGTCATTCCGAGTTGTTCGCTCGCTAGCAGATTTTAGCAGCATTGCACACGCTAGGCCGCCGCCCTCTGGAAGTGTATCTTAGCTTAGCAGAATAGCGAACGAAAGATTAGCAGAATTGCGAATAGAAAATTCTTAGCAGTTTCTGAGTAGCTCCAGACCTACTCACAGATTGCGATCAGCTCAGGCCGTTTCGTTCCTGGTTTGACGCCACAAACACGCCCTGCGTTCGGCCAGCCACTCCCCCATTTCTCCAGACACTCCCGCGTTTTTCTCTGACACGCCTGCGTTTTTCCGCACACTCCCAGAAAATGGCCAGTTTCCGCCCAGAAACACCCACTTCCTGTCGATCACACTCCGATCACTACAACGATGAAAATTCTTCGTTCGGACGTGAGTAAATCTACTAAGTTTTGTGTTAAAATACTTAGCGCATGCGCATTTTAGCCTTAAGCGCTCCGTTTCGAAAATCAAAAATGAGCGAACAACTCGGAATGACCCCCATTTACAGTGTTAAAGAAAAAGACACCTCTTATAGAAGGGAAGGTTTGGTGCAGAAAAAAATTAAATTGCCAACATGCCATTCACTGAACGCAGTGGCAAGGAAAAGCTCAGACCATGGCTTTATTTCTGAGTGGTGGTTCTGAAACTGTCAGTGAGGACTCTTCTTCTGCCTCTCATGACGATGCAAGACCTTTTCACTCAGAGTCTAGAAGAGGTGTAAAAAAATGAAAACCACTAAGGCAGTAGAACAAACTGTGCATTCAGAAACAGAAATGGCACAAATCACTGAGGAGAGTCTTAGAGTGTCCTTAAGTACTATGTGTGAGCCTTACCTTTCTGATACTGTACTTGCAGAGAAGCCGCCTTCCACCATTTCTGCACTCTTTGCAAATGTGGGGATGAGCAGCAGAAGTATAGTTGATGACATACAAAATGAAGACACCACCGTGGAATTGCAAGAAGATGATGGGGATATTTGTGTAAGTCGGGCATAAGTGAAAGCTGCTCTTGGCCATGATAAGAAGATGGCCATTGTTATGCCTGGGCATAGGACCAACAAATCCACCTCTTATGTGTGGAATTATTTTTACCCAAACCCTGACATTTGTCAAGCCATCTGTAGCCTTTTTGGAACCACAGTAAGTAGAGGTAGGCATCGAGGAACCTCCACCCTGTTGCATCATTTGCAGTTAGCTCCTGACAAGTTTTTTATAACATCAGAAATGATGCAAAAAGATAACAACAAGCAGTCCAGCATCAGCTAGCTCTCTTCTTTCAACTAGATGCCAGCACCTGTAATATCCACCGCTAACACCTTCATCCTTAATACCCTCAGTAATGATCAGAGGTAGTCCTGCATCCACTTTGTTAAGGCTAGGTGACTCTACCCCATTCCAAGATTCTTCAGAAGACTCCTTGAGCTATAGACCTGCTGCTGCTGTGGGGGATCTTCATCCTAGAAGGGGACCAAGAAGACTACTAGTAGTATTGTAAAAAAAAACAATAGACTGTGAAACAATCATTTGCAAGGGGAAGCAAGTATGACAGCTCTCACCCAGTCGCACTGTGGATCACTGACACTATAATGGCTATGCTAGTATTAGATCTGCATCCAATGTCCACCATTAATTCAGTGGATTTTACACTGTTAATTGAGGTCCTATGTCCTCTGTACCAAATTCCACCTCGGTTCCATTTTAGCCAAAAAGCTATTCCTCAGATGTACCAAAACATTAATAAAACCTAATTATTGGCATACAAAATTCCATTATACCCACTGTCCGCTTAACCACAGATATGTGGACAAGCAGTAATGGGAAAACTAAAGATTACATGACTGTGACAGCCCACTGGGTGGGTCAGCAGCAGCAGAAGCAGTATCTAGCAAACAACACCAGCTCATTCAAAGGAATGTTACTCTGTGTATAACAGGATTCAATAAGAGGCATACTACTGACAACCTCTTAGAAAAACTAAGGGATGTCATAGAAACATGGCTTACCCCATTTGGACTCTCCTGAGGATTTGTCATTACTGATAATGTCACAAATATTGTAAAATCATTACAGCTGAGTGAATTCCAACACATTTCTTGTTTTGCTCACATGATCCACTTACTGGTGCAGGGGTTTAGAAAAAAAATTGCAGTGGGTGCTGTCCGTGGCTCGGAAAATGTTGGGACATTTTCAGAATTTAGCAACAGCATGCAGGAGATTGCAACACCTGCAAGAACAGTTTAATTTGCCCTGCCATCAACAGAAGCAAGAGGTGGTATTGGTAACAAGGTTGAACTCCACTCTTTATATGCTTCAGCAGATAGAGGAGTAAGCAATCCATAGCTATACAAGAAGCCATGACATTGGGAGAACAGGGGCAATGTACCTTAGCCCAATGCAGTGGAGAGTAATTTCTGTCCTGTACAAAGTGCTCAAACCCTTTGAAGTAGCCACCTGTGAAGTGAGTTCTGACACTGCTAGCTTGAGTAAGGTGATTTTCCTAATTAGGCTATTAGAAATTCAGATGGAGAAATTGAATGAGGAGATTAAACAAAGTGAATCCACAAGTATTTCAGACTTGTAGATCCAGTCCTTTATTTGCTATGCCAGGATCCATGGGTTGACAATATCTTTAAATCTGAGCACTACATTTTAGCAACAGTGCTTGATCCTAGGTTTAAGTCATATGCTGTGTCTTTCTTTACAACTGACCCAGATCTTAAGAGATGCAAGAGCTCATTATGAGCAAGTTGGCAGCTAAAGTGACACATGGCACTGCAATGTCTCACCATTCAGTTTCTTCAACGACAGAAAAAATGAAACTTTCTCAAAAGACCCAGTGATGATGCAGATAAGTAAAAACAAAATCTGGTCGGGTCTAAAAGAATTGCCCAACATTAGCGACACCTCTACTGTAACTGAGACGATCACCATCCAAAGATTGGTGGAGGATTATTTTCATGATACCATGCAAATAGACATGTCACAGAGTCTCTTCGAGTACTGGAAGGAAAAATGGAAATTTGGAGGCCCTTGTACAAACTGGCTTTGCATCACTTAAGTTGCCCACTCTCCAGTGTGTACTCAGATAGAGTTTTCAGCACAGCCAGGAACCTTGTGAGCGAAACTGCATAGGAGGCCACTTCCTCAGAATGTGTTGTCAAAATTAACTAGAAATTCCATGAGGAAGACCTTTCCTGGCAATTACATAAGTACAGAGACTTCTGTAATGGTGGATTCCAGTAGAGATGAATTAATATTATGTGACGATGATGTACACACTGATGAGGGTGAGGATGGTAATGACAATAAAATCGTGTTCATGTAGAGCTGTTTTCTTAAGCTGATTGGTAGCTTGTTTTGTGGGGCCCAAACAAACCAAGCACTTTAGCCACAAAAGTGGCAGTCCCTGTTGCTGAAGTGCTTGGTTTGTTAAAGTGTGTATTCTAATATTAAACAAAAGGGTGGTTTCTAGGGCTCAATGACATTTCCATTTTGCACTACTGTACCTTTCATTTCTGCCACTGCTGTGTGACAAGGTTTCATAGATTTGCTATAAACTGCTGTGTGACTTAGTAACAAGCCAGCTTGCTGCAGCCTTTGCCCAATATTGGTGAAAAGAATATTGTGGGCTTGTCAAAATTGTCTGGAAATGGGTGGACATTAATGTTATTCAAGCTAATAATACTCTATGAACAAAAAAAATAGATTTTAGCTATTTTTGTCTTTTTTGTTTAAAAAAGAACCAAATCCTAATCCAAAACCAGCCACGGCGGTCTGGCAAATCCAAATCCAAAACTGGATGAGGAATCAAAACTACTATATATATATATATATCCAGCAAAAAAGCAGTGGCACTCCGGGTCTTTTATCCAAAAAGATGTATTTAATGAGTCATAAAATCATACCAACGTTTCGGGGCCTGTAGCCCCTTTGTCAAGGTGTGTACACACCTTGACAAAGTGGCTAAGGGCCCTGAAACGTTGGTACGATTTTATGACTTATTAAATACATCTTTTTGGATATATAAAACACAAATTCCCAAGTGTGCTAAAGTGAAACGTAATTACAGAATTCTTCCAGCGTTATTTTCGTAGGAATGAAGACTGGAGGATGTTTATATCTGGGGACCTGTAACAGACACCCCTCACCAAATAGTCAACCAAACAAGAGGCCAATGGCCAGTTAGTATAAAGTTATTTTAATAATGTACATTTGAACGCATGAATTTTTATACATAGTTCATCATGTCATTTTACAAGAAATAAGTTTAAAATTGTATCAATAAAATACAACCAAAAAATACAACCAACACATTTGTTAGATGGACTCTAGATACTCCCTCACCTTTTACAAGGTGCGAGCTCGAGAGGGAGTATCTTCACAAACTAGGCTGCAATTTTCTGACTGACAAATCCAATGCGTTTCGTCTTATCGACTTCATCAGGGGTAACAAATATAGAAAAAAGTCTGATTTGCCCTTGATGAGTTTATATATGGAAGGTCATAACCTTAAATATAAGAATAAGAATAATTGAATCTCCTATAACGAGGTTTAATCATTGGGGCTCCTATATAGGAACTCTTAATAGGAGCTTAATTGATGGTCTTTCTTAGAGGTGATATCTGATGAATAATGATGTTTTTACAAACTACCTTAAAATTAATTAGACATAATTCCCTATAAGGCCACCTAGGGAAACAATTGATTACAGTCCTTCGTAACAGTGCTGACAACCATATGTCAGTGTTTTTCCAAACTGCCTCAAAATGTGGTATCCAACTCTTATGATCAAGACTATTATTAATTCGGATATTGACTCATATATAAAATATAACTCAAGGAGTATATAGCTGGTTTGACAATCACAAGATATAAATGATGCAACTTCCTCAGTAAGTCTCACAGAGCAGATCTTGGGAGAAATTTGGCTGTGTGTGGAAGTCACTCTCATTCTGTGACTTCCACACACAGCCAAATTTCTCCCAGGACCTAGGACCTTCTTCTATATCGTAATACCTCATTCTATACTGACGGCACCGGAGCATTGTGTGCATATTAGAGCGGAGTGCCGGTCCAGACAGCACAGTTATATATATATATATATATATATATATATATATGCAACAGTAAAGATCAAAGCGCCTACTTGTGCCTATAAGAAAACACAAAAATATTCAAAGTGGTAAAAAAAAAAATGTTCAAAGTGGTAAAAAAGTGCAAAAAGGGATCTGAGACAGTACTTATCTTAAATAGTTATCTTCAGTCATATGACCACCAATGGAGTCATGGTATATGAAATCTAAAAAGAGAACTGCAACATAATGTGTACCATTTACACTGCAATACTTCTTGAAACTGTAAGCAACCTTTTTAAGGGACATGCCAGTCCCACTATTAAAAAGCCACATCAGAGGATAATGACAAGGTTACAAGGTTAACAGTATTAAAAATGATGGGCATAATAAACCCTAAAGCATTCTCTAAGTGCTGTTTTTTGTAGTCTTCAAGCACCATTGTCATATTAGGAAGTCATTTCATAATGTCATGTGTGGCCTCCATCTTAATAGTCCTGCAGGTAAAAATATAGCTCCCTTGCTGACTTTCTCTATCCCTTTCTCTATACCCTTGATAAAGTCTTATTGCTAAACACAAAATGTGTTAGTACTACTGTACCTACACCTCTTATATGGACAGAGAAGCTCATACAATTTTTATGTCTTGTACGTGTGTGTTTTAACCATTTGTTTGTGACTGCTGATATTAAATACTGTTTTTAAACCTTGTCATTATCCTCTGATGTGGATTTGTAATAGTGGGACTGGCATGACTGTAGACAACTATTTAAGTTAAGTAGTGTTTCAAATCCCTTTTGCACTTTGTACAATTTTTTTATTATAGGCACTAGTAGGCACTTTGATCTTCACTGTTGCATATCTGATTTATATGTGATTTCCAACACATATCTCATTGTTATATAAGCAGCCACTCATTAATTGAGGATTGTCACCTTGCAGTATTGAACTACACATATATATATTGGATATCAAAGGTATTTGTGATTGTTATCCTTATACCTGTGCACCTTTTTCTCTACACACACACACACACACACACACACACACACACACACACACACACACACACACACACACACACACACATCTATCTACTGTATCTATCTATATACTGTATATATTTCTATTTAAACAATGTGGTTACAAACCATGTTGCACCCCAAATCTAGGAGTCAGTGAGTGCCGTGGAATAGTGTTTTTTGTTTATTAGATTAATTTGTAATTAATATTTTTGTGCTCACATTTTCTCATGCACCCTGTTTTAACTTAATTATAGCTTGTGTCAGCTGTTCTCCTAGGTGCTTTACAACAGGTGTGTTGGTAACTGTCTCACCTATTTAAGCAAAGTTGCTGTGAGCTTTAGACCATTTCATTTATGATTGACGGCACCTGTTTTAAACAGGTTAATGGATGAGAAAGGTGTTTCAGCACAGGTGATGGCAATCATCAATTCAGAGGGAAGTCCAGAAGCAGAGCATTCTGTCTCTCCTGGAAAGGGTCATGTTGGGAGGTATGTAACACTAATGTGATAGCTATTTTCATGGTAATAATTTTGAGCAATAGAGTAGGACCTGCAGTATAGTGGGGTCCCTTGCAGTGGTCTGCAGGCTTAAATGCATTGATCAATCCATGAACTTAAACTCCACTGTTTATTATTGTTAATTAATATAGCCATTCCTCCCAACATGACCCTCTCCAGGAGGGACAGAATGCTCTGCTCCTGGACTTCCCTCTTAATTTACAATTGCCATCACCTGTGCTGAAACACCTTTCTTAACAATTAACCTGTTCAAAACAGGTGCCGGCAATCATACATTAAGGGGAAAGTCCAGGAGCAGAGCGTTTTGTATAGTATTAGAATATATGATACAGTATATTAATGGAAATTTACTCGTTTTTCTTCATTTTCTCAGGCAGAATAATTCTGTCTCTCATGTTTCTCTCTATTATAAATTGAAAATAAAAAGATTAATAGTGATAGATCAATCAATATTATTGCTGTGTAATGACAAAACTCATTTAACATGATTGATAGCCTTATTTTTTAAAACTATGGGACGTACGACATAAAATGAAAGACCTTGTGCATTCCAAATGTAAAATCTACTGGAATATTTCTATTATTAGATGTCACATTTTGCAGTAATTTGGGGTGGATTAAATTGCAGTGTATTAACCTCCAGCTGGCTGTGCTGTTATTAGAGTTGTTATGGATCAGAATAGCCTGGTCTCCTGACCAGGTATTAATAGACTACTTCTCAGCAACATTAAAGTGATTAATGAGATGAAAGGATAAAATACTTCACCTGCTGCAGTAGCTGTAGCCCTGAAAACTGAATTAATGAGTGCTTTAAAAAAGGGATCTCAGGGTTTCTCAGTGCTATACCACCACAATGATTATTTATCTTGGCTCATAATGATGCTGTTTGGAAATGAGTTAGTGCCTCTAGAATTAGCACACTCAAGAACACTCAGTCTGAAGGAAATTATTCATTACATTAAAAATTACTTTGTATCATAAAATATGTTGAGCTACTAGATGGCATTGTTTAAATAACTTGCATCCACAATTCCATTGTGTATTGTTTCAGAGTACTACTGTATATTGTCTATAAAATTCCCAGATGAAATACGACTGTTGTTACATAAAATACTTGATCTTAAATATCATCCACTCTTCAGCGCAATATCCATTACCCTGCCTCTAATTGATTAGTAGACAATACTTTGATCTGTACAACCACCGGCCATGTTTTTAGGTAGTCAAATGTTTATCAATCTTAAGTGCAAAACATCTCTATTAACCTGTCTATATAGCAGAATTTTCCCCTGTCATTTTACTTATTATTTTCACTAACATCACTGCTAAATGGTACTCATGTAAAACATGATGTTTTGATGGAGTAAATTGAATTATGTACTTAGTTAATGATTATCCTGGTCAAGGAGGGGGGTTACAAGTCTAGCCATGACTTTCTATCTGCAGCAGGCTAATACATTTTTTGCTGGATACCTGCCTGGAAAATCCCAGGTGTTCTTTAGCCTTGCATTATCTCCCAGGCACAGTGCTCTGAATCTTTTCTGAACTATATTCATTTATCTGTAGAGTCCTGATATTATTATCAATGTTCCCGTTTGGGTTTCTTGTCTATGTGAGTGCCATCTGCTTCTAGACTTAGGGCTTTTTTATTAATAGAATTGATGAGGCCTCATGCAGCTTATTTTAAAAAAAATTACATTGCTTTGTAAGGCTCACTTCTTTACATACTTTTCAGTCAAAACACTGGTAGCATCAGGCAAAGTTGCTTAATATTGCCATGACATAAAACTCAAATCTGCACTCTGCTCTAGGTACAGTATACTTGAGACCAATGAAGATGAAAATTGTGAGTTTAGCCAAAGGTCCGGGTTTAGTCACTGTACTAAGATAAACTTAAAAGAGGATTTTCCAGTGTTTCAATAAACTATATGTAAATTGTGCTGTTAGTAAAATGTACAGGATGAGCAGAAGGTTAGAGAGAGAGTGGTAGTCTTTTCTTAATTAATGTGAGAAGCAAACTAACTTTTATTACATGCATTTAATACACTTAAAATGTGATTTGTTAGTATTTAAGTATTAGTTGGTTTGGAATTGGAATGTGGACTGTGCTGAACTAGAAACTGTATACAGTAGGTCCTGATTTGTAAATTTCTATATAGGGCCAATCCTAGCATGGCAGATTTGTAGCAGTCTTTTTTAGTAGTAGTACTTTACATTACATATTATAGCACACGTTGTGGAAAATCTCCATTGACATGACTGTATTAATGACACATTCTGATGTCATGTTGCTGACATTTTACAGTAAAGAAGCTTCACATCATTTTTCAACTGCACTCCATTCATAACCACCAATTTCTGAGTCCATAGATACAACAGTTACTGCAGTAAGAACAAGAGCTTTATTAAGAATATATGGGGCCCCAGTGATGATGCTGCTTTTGGTATTAGTCCTGCCAAGATGTCTTTCCAATAACATTCACCGTTATTTTTCCACAACACCACTCTAATTTATTTTAGAGATGTGGAGGTTTGGATTTACCCAGATATCAAATCGGCATCATATTGGCTCTCGGATGTCACAAATTTTGGATAGTCAATAAGATAAATCCGAGCTCATGTTAATCTTGGCATTAAGAACCAAGTAAATCTGAACCCGCACATCTCTAATTTATTTATTCTTGTTAATCTTTAAATTCACAAAGTGTAGTTCCCTCCCACCACGCCCAGAAGGCTCCAGCTGTTTGGAAACTATAAGTTGCATATGAAAGGCATGTTAGGTACACAATAGCTGTTGAGCCTTAGATTGCATAGCATTGGTCTGCATTATGATCACACTACCCAGCAGCTGTCCTCACCTGCAGTGGCCGTATACGATCGGCCTCAGATGGGCAGATCAAGTAACGGGCGACTGGCATCTGGAGGGAGCGGTCAGCGGCTGGTGAACCTGCAGGTCCGGCTGCTCTTGAGCTGCAGAAGCTCCGTGGTTGTGCTTTGTCAGCAGACAGGTCCCGCGGCACCTGGAAACTCTCTGTCACAGGCTCCGGGGTAAAGGTCCAGGGAAGAGAGGAGAGCATAGAAAACATGGCCGGCCTGGGGATCATCTGGCAGTCTGCCCCCTGTCAGTGCTGTCCAATAAAACCTGACTCAGTGACAGGGGCGTGCCTTGATTTGGGTTGAAGGCGCAACCCCATCAATGCGGCAGATGTACAGGTTATTTTTTCAATGGGATTTTAGTGCCCAAGGCTTGGTCCCACCCCCTGCACGCCCCCCGCTAAACACACTTTATTATCCCATCTAGATGTAGCTGCATTTTTTAAGAAATAATGATTAGAATACTACAAAGCAGATATTTATGATACTTTATATGTATTATAAATATCTTCTGTGTATTATTTTAATCATTACTGCCTCCCCTGACTGCACGTCCCTGCCATGCTGTACACCCAGCACCCAGGACTAACTAATGAGCCTGTCTGTGTGGTGCTCCAGCTCCCTATGTTTGTCAGACAACACCATCTTTCTTTCTAGTGATGTATTCATAAAGATGGTGTCACACAGGAGGTTTGTCTCTGTAGAAGTCTGCTCTCTTCTGTGCATGCAAAAATTTTCCAAATTTATCATCAGAAAGATGGTGCCATATGACAAGTACAGAGAGCTGGCCCACCACATGAATGGGCACCCGCAAAAAGGACTGGGTGGAGGACTTTATGATAGGGTCCTGCTGCACTCAAGTCTAGTCAACTCATAATATACCCCTTGCTGTCAGATATTTTTTTAGATAATAATGGCTAGTATGAAGTAAAGGAATACTGCTCCTCCCCATTACTTGATGATTAAACTTTTGAATTTCTGTTATCACCTTCTTTAAATTATGACAAGGAGTTTTGTATATTTAGTCGCACATTTAAAGAATTTGAGGAGAATATGTGAATATCAGCAAAAAGCATTAGAGGAGAAGCCTGTTACCCACATATTGCACAATTTGCCCCGGAGAAATGTTTGCCATTTGGAGGAGTTTGGACCCCAGCTGCACTTAGTACTCCATTACAAGGAGAGCAGTACATTTGCCAGCTAACAGAATACTTTGCTAGCAGTGTGCAGTGGAAAAGCGATCAGCGGTGTACAGCCACAGCTGCCTAACAAACATACCTCATTTGGCACTGGAACATTGGATAAAATAGTGCCCAGTTATCTGGGAGCATGGACCTTTAAAAATATATGGTCACACACAGACCTAACACCATTCAAGTTGGATATTTTGTTAAAGGAGGGGTAAGACACCCATATGAAAGACCCATGCACGTGCAATATTGAAGGTGATTTTACATCTCTCTAGTATGTTAATACATTAAGGAACTTTGGTAACAATACACAGAATCACCTGCTGTTGTTTAAACACTTGATCCAACCAACAGATATGTATAGCAATTAGTTATCATCTATTATGTATGTTATATAATTGATTTGGGTTATTTATATAAAAAAAAATTATTGTGTGTTTATTCTGTTTTATACAGCAACTGGTTGCTATGTAGTATGACAAATCAATAAAAACATTTCTAATTCAAATATCAGATTCTGTTGTATATTAGCGCAAAATCATATGAGAAAATTAAATGCAAAAGCAACGTTTTGGCAACAAGTGTGCTTCTTTCTCAGACTAAACATCTTAGGGGGTTATTCAGAGATGGACACAGATGTTGCCTCCCGCAGCAAAATCGGCATCCATCTACTCACATGATGGGGGCCACCAAGCACAGGGAAACGCCACCCAGAATGTGTATATTCCATCTGTTGCTCCTTCATCCTCTTCCTCCAATCTCATTCCTCTCTCTGTCTTCCTCCATTCACTCCCCCCTTAGTTTCTCCTCTCACCCTCTTCCTGCCATCCCTCATTATCTACCTCATCATCCCATCTCCCTTCCTCTCATCTTCCAGTTCCTATCCTCTGTACCCACCAATATATCTTCCTACCCTCTTTCCCCTTAACCTCCCATCTGTCTCTCATTTACCTTTTCCTTCCATCTCCTTTTACCTCTTCCACCCATCTCTCTGTACCTCTTAGTCCCATGTCTCTCTTACTGACATCTCTCTCTATTGTTCCTCCTCCCGTAAATCTCTCCCCCTTGTTTCTATCTTTCTTCCTCTCATCTCTCCCTTTGACTCCCATCTCTCCCTCCATTCTCACTCTTCCTCCTTTTTCTCTGTTCTAGGATTGCTCCCATCTCTCTTTCTCCCCCACATCCTCCCATCTGTCTATCCATCCACCTCTTCATCCAATTTCTTCTATCTCTCTCTTTTTCCCTCTCCACCTTTTTTCCCCCTCAGTCCTACAGATGGAGCCACGCTCATCTGAGGCGGCTCCATCGCAGGTGTTCACTCCCGGCGTGACTAGGCGATCCATCCACCTAGTCATGCTGGGAGTGCAGAGAGACGCTCTCCCATTCTATGAATGGGAGACCGTCTCCGTCCGGGTGCACCCGCCTGCCCGAACGGAGACGCTCTCCCATTCTAGTGAATGGGGCGCATCTCCGTCACAGGCGCGCATGCCTGCCCAGAGATGTTGTAGCATGGCTCCACCTGTATTTCTCTCTCCATCTCTCTTTCTCATATTCCTTTCCTCTCTCCACCTTTTCCATCACTACCTATCCTCTCTTACACCCATTTTCCTGTCATATCTCCCTCCCTTCTCCCATTTTTTCTTCCATGTCTATCAATTCTTCCCTTCTCTTTTTCTTTATCCCTTTCTCTTACTCACATTCTTCCTCCCTTCTCTCTCTCTTCCTCTTTCATTGTTGTATGGAGAGGAGGGTTTCCATTTTTGGACATCCTCCCTCCCAGTGGTGCTAGATATCTTCAAACTCTGGGGCAGATGTATTAACCTGGAGAAGGCATAAGGAAGTGATAAACCAGTGATATGTGCAAGGTGATAAACACACCAGCCAATCAGCTCCAATATGTACATTAACAGTTATGAGCTGATTGGCTAGTGCCTTTATCACCTTGCACTTATCACTGGTTTATCACTTCCTTATGCCTTCTCCAAGTTAATACATCTGCCGCTCTGCGAGAAGGGGCAATTTGATACATTAAATCACTAGTTTCTTGTCACTGAACTAGCCTGCAAGTAATTCAATAATCTTTTCTCTGTTAGCATCTCCTTGGTTGTCTATTCATTTTGCAGATTATGTCTATGTACTTTGAATGTTCTCACACTAATATTAATAACCTCTGGTTCCAGTAAAGGATGTTATAAGATATATTCTATCTATAGCAGTTAGTTGGTAGCATATTAATGTATTTATCAATATATTTATCATGTGAAACTGTCAATAAATATAAAAAAAATGTGATTTGAGTGTGCAATTTAATATTCATACAGTATAACTACAGTAATTATCAGGACATGAATCTAAAGTAAAAAAAAATTTAATAACCACATTTAGGGAAATTAAAGTCCACAAGAGGTGACACAGATAAATACAAATACGACAATGCAAGAAAGAGTAATGCTGAAAACAAGCTTGATTAAGGCAGACAAACAAAAGCAGACAATAGGCCAAGGATTATCTGTAACAGAATTTATAATCAAAGCTAGATAACAATATCGTAGAGAAGCTAAATGTATACATAAGGCAGAATGAAGAGTATAGTAATTGCAAACAATTAACTTGTAACCCGGAGAGCACCAACTGTTGGTATTAGTGGCAATATAAAAATGGCCTGATGACACCATTTTAACATGCTGAACTTCCCCAATTTCCCTGATGGATTGCAGATCATCTCTTTATCGGTGGAACAGCAGAGTGGGGAATAACAGTGCAGAGTTTAGGCCCGAATACATTTCACAGATATTGCAAAAGCAATTTTTTTGCTTAGTGGTCCAATGCACATGTTGTTACTAAGTGCAATGTTAGTAGATGCCTCTCACAATAACTATTCTTCCCATTCTTTGCACAGGAGTTTCTGATTTTCACAGTTGTACATATACATGAGTGTTAATAATTTAGTAAATCTATAGAGATGTAAATGTGAGATGTGTTAATGTAAGTAAATATTAATCCATGGTTCTTGGCATTACTTAAGGAGCACCCTTAGCAGGTACAGTAAAAAGTGACAGGACCATTTTTGTAGTAAACTAAATTCTACACACTGGAGGTGCAATCCACATTTTGATCCGATTATCCGTTTGGGCGTTATAGTTCATGAAACACAAGCCATGCATCGGTAATGATGTCATTATGTCAACCCCCAGTTCATCCCCTTGGGGAGTTTGAACTGGATTTAGACTACGCTAGAATCTCTAATTAAAATAGTTCCCCAAACACTGCAACTCAGGACCATTATGTGGCCTTTCCTCACCTCTGCCATGAGAACACCAGGAGCAATGCCTACTACTCCTCTGTCCAAGAACATCATGACTGCCCCCGGGACTACCCCTCATGTTGAGCAGGGAACTGAGCAGCGTGCGCACCAGGACCAGACTTTGATGGGTCATTTCCGTTGGACATTAGTGTGCTCCCCACTTTATCACACCCACCCGCACTGCTCTCATGAGACCAGGACATTTATCATTTTTGCTAAATAATGTTAGTACAGTTTTCCTGCAAATGTGTTTTTCTCTTCTTTTTCTTCTTACAGTGTACTTCCACCCAACTGTGTGCGATATCCCTGTAATGTTTACCTCCATTGGTTGCACACCCTGAAAGCAGTAACCTACGCAGTGTGCCCCACATGGCTGTTTTGGATGGTTCCTCCATGGGCAGGGTGTGCTTCATTTGGATCTTTCCATTCAGGGTATAGCATACTCCTACACACGTGCCAGTATTCCTATACATGCATTTGGCCCTTGTATGGCTCATCTCCCACTGTGTAACCTTCATAGTGTGCCCAACATGGCTTCCTTATCTGGTGCGCTTGTGCATGGGATGAAAAATACATGGACATGATGGCTTTGTTGGAATCCTACTCTGAACTTTAGGACTCTGCCATCTCCCCATTTTGTGTTATTTCTACAAGGGGTGGACTATTCCACCCTGGGTAATCCTACACAGTGTGCCTAAAATGGCTGCCGCACCTGGTACCTTGTGAGGGTGGAATACACAACCCTTGGAGGTTATTACCCAAAATGCCTACACCAATCATGCATTATGCTTTCTGTGTGCTCAAGGTTTTTTTTGTCTGTGTGGTTTATCTTTTGATGTATTACTTAAATCTTCTGTACTATGTGCATTGTTTGAGTTCAAGTTGGCTTCACGGATGTCTCTGCCAAGTATTCATCGGTTTTAGTTCTGCATGTATAATATATCTAATATGTTCAGTCTATCGTACAGTTGCAATGTGCAGTATGAACTCATATGTGTAATGTTTGTAATGTATGCTAAGTTTTTCCCCTTCTAATGCTATGTATTCCTCCTTCATGTTGCTGCTTAGCAATGCATTGTACCACAACAAAATCCTAGTGTACATGAGTACACCTGGTCAATAAAGCTGATTCTGATTCTGATCCCCTTGGGGGAGATTCATTAAAATTCTGATTACATAGTTTTCCTATTTCCCGCCTGAAATATGTTAAATTTCCGCTTTCTAACATATCGGGAAGTAAGAGAATTAGTGATGAGTCATTCAGTCAATGAGTGAGTGAGGGCTTTCGCCTTTATATATATATAGATAATACCCATTTTACTACATAACTTTTATTGCAAAACCTTCTTCAGATGCTGCGTTTTTAGTATGCTGGATACAGTCAGGGGTACCGACAGCTCTGCCATGGCCTGCTACTGAGATGGGGCGTGGCCAATGAGGGAGGTGATGCCAGCCCCTGCCGCTTGTAAAATATAAAAAAATGCAATATCTGTGTGGCCACAAAGTGGGCATGTGCCTCACTGGGGGGATGGGCACTATTGTCAGAACCTGTGAACAGTGGTGGGCAGGAAGTCAGGTGCATTAGCTACCCTTCATCACGCAGGAAGAGAAGATTGACTGTTGCTGCAGCTGCCTCTCTCCCCAGCACAAAGCAGCATGTGCCATGTCCTGGGCTAGGGAGAGAGGCTACTGCAGCAGATGCCAGTCCTATCTCCCTGCCAGATGTGCGGCTGTCAGCAATGGGAAAGGGGTGGGCAGCGGAACTCGAGCCACTCCAATGGGCCCAGGCAAAGAGTACTCACCCCCCACCCCCTTTGGCACCACTATATACAGTAATTCGTTTTATTGGCCAATAATTCTATTTTTAAATCTTTAATTAGTGGTTCAAATGTAAAAGTAATTTTAGATAGAAAGAAATCATTGAATTGTTAAATGTGTTATTTTTTCCTTTCATAAGATGATGTTTCAAACATGAAGACATAATGGGCTTGACACAGAGTTGAATACAAGTAAGCTTTGTAGATGGATCCTGTGTAAGAAGTCTATGGTAGGTGAGGCAGTCCCTCCCCTGCCTACCTTTTTTTTGCACATCTCTGATCAAAACTCACCAAGCTTCCAGTAGTTTATACTGCTGCACCTGTGTTTAATTTTGTGTGTAAAACTGTCTCTGATACTAGCCAGTGCCTCCCCAGCCATTTACCTCACCACACATCACTGCTGCATAGATGCAGCCAACTGTGAAAACAGGTGACAATCCACATTTATTTAGGAGCACGAAATGTGCTTGCATCTGCCACCGACTTTAGTGCAATTCTGAAACAGGCCCTATCTGAATAATTGGGTGGAGGGTCACAAGGTGTTAGACAATATGGTTGCAAGTTACTTAATACATTTATAGACTTTATTCAGGATCAAAAAAGTATTATTCTCAGCCTCTGTACTCACTGATAACACTGCATGGCATGATATATATCAATATCCATGTCATTTTGTGCATAGTATGCAAATATACCATCTGAAATGTTATATCATGTAGGGTTTTTGAGATATTTGGAAAAATGTTAATTAGAATATTAAATTATTTAATCACAGTAAATACTTGGCAAGACTCCCGTTTGCCTGAGCTATGGGGTATGCATCATGCCCAGACTCCTCATCCTCTATGTAATCAGAATCCCCCTCCTCATCTTCAGTCTACTCAATGTTCAGGTCCTGGGACAGAACCCTCCTCTTACCACTGGATGCCATGTGCTGCTTTCTGTGTTTATGGAATAGTAGAGTCACTAAAAATCACTATATCACAAAGAAGTGGCCAGAGAGAGAAACCTATGTTGCTGGAGAGAAAAATTTCAAGTACAGTCCATTGATTGAGCTGCATAAAATAATTTTACCTCCGCTTCACAAGGTTGGACCTAATGAAGAATTTTGTGAAAGTTCAGGATAAGGCTTTCAGTTATCTGAAGGAAACGCTTTCAAAGAAAAGCAAAGCAAAGCTAAAAGAAGGCATATTTGTTTGCCCCCAAATAAGGAAACTGCTTATGGAGGAAATATTTAATGCTAAATTGAAGCGGAAGATAAAATGATTTTAAGCAGCTCAATCAATGGACTGTACTTGAAATTTTTCTCTCCAGCAACATAGGTTTCTCTGTCTGGCCACTTCTTTGTGATATTGTGAATTTTAGTGGCAGAAATAGAGCTTGCTGCTTGGTCCTTCTTCTGTTGTGTGTGGACTCTTAGGGAACAGAAAAGATACCAACTACATGTCCATCATGAATTAACTATTGGACACCTATAAGAATATGGGTTGTAGAATGTCACTTAAAATTCACTTTTTACATACCCATTTAGACTTTTCCCTGACAACCTGAGAGGTGTAAGTGATGAAGAGATGGGACATTTTCACCAAGACATTCTGACAATGGAGCATCGCTACAAAGGACATTGAGACCATGCAATGTTGGAGGACTACTGCTGGTTCCTTTTTAGAGAGACCAATGAGACATTGTACAAACAGAGAGCCTCCTATTTCCCTAAAGCAAAGTGACTTTACATTTTATCTTTTATCAACAATTACATTACAGCTAATAATTAAGAAGTTTAGTTTGTCTGTTTTTAAGTGTTTCCAGTGCCATATTAAACCCTGTGGAGGCCCCATAGGCAGTCAAAACCTTGGGGCTCCTCCTCATAAATTATCTTCTAATAAGTTCTTCATTTTACCAACCAACAGTCTACGGTCTGGAAACATTTATACAGTATTTATTTTTCTATAGAGTCTTTAACCTAAAGTTTTATTTCTTTGAGTTGATTAATTTTTTCTATCTTTTGGAAACAATTTAAGAAAGAGTGATTGTCATTTTCTTTCAAGATCAAATCAATATTATTTTGATCCATTGTCATGGGCCCCTAAAAGGCAATGAATTTGGTAATCCGGCACTGAGTGTTTCTGTACTGTAGTTTTATTTTTGGAAATGAGTAGTTTGAGTATTTTATAAATGAATATGATAAGAATATCTAAATTCTATAGAGATATTTGAAATGTTCACTTATCTTACTTTTTCAGATATAGCTTTTAGCACTTTTATTTGTGTGTATCTAATAAATGTGATGTGATAGAGAAAAAAAAATTTCCACTGAATTCAGCATCCCTAAATTAGGCAAAAACAAGTATTCACATGCCAGATGCAGAAGATTTGTTAAAATTTGTTGAATAGTGTAAATACAAACTGTTACTAACTTAGAGAAACAGCTTTATCACACTCACTAATGTAATCTGATTTGTAACATACAAATATTCATTAAATATATCTAATGCAACTAGAAAACAGCTCTGGGATTAGATTCCCTATTAGCAATTTGCCAAAGCTGCTGATGATCAGTGGCTTTAATTAATGGATATAAAGCGGCAACAGATATTAATAATAAACCAAGCCGGTTTACCAAGTTTATCTATTGCCACTTTAAGGGCTTTATTTAGGTTTGTTAGCAAACCAAAAAAAGCACACTCATTGACACAACCATGTGCAGTGCTGATGGGGCAGATGTAACATGTGTGAGATTTGGATTTGGGTGAGGTGTGTTCAAACTGAAACCTAAATTGCAGTGTAAAAATAAAGCAGCCAGTATTTACTATGCACAAAAACAAAATAACCCACCAAAATCTAACTCTCTCTGCACGTTGCATCTGCCCCACCTGCAGTGCAACATGGTTTTGCCTACTTTTTCAGTTTGCTAACAAACATGAATAACCTCCTGAATCCATTGGTCAAAGCAAATGATCATCGATGGCTTTGGCAAACCTCTGAATAATTAACTACCAATAAATAAAATGTACAAATATAAAGTAAGATAGAGTATTAAGAACATTTCTCCCTAACATTTACTTGATCATTTATCAAGTTTTAATTGGTGTTTGATTTGGAAACTGAACTTATTAAGCTATTTTTCTATTTTTTTAATCCATGCATTTATTGTTCAAACATTTGAAAATGAACGTGTCTAAAATAAGTGCTGCATATGGCATTTATTTAACATGGCTTCTGAATTAAAAATAGCAGTCTGCCATCTGCCATTGCCAGAAGATTTTTTTTTACTCAAAGTAAAAGAGGAAGCCCAAAGTTGCAAAGGTTGTCAATTAAAATATGCATTGTGTTTGTGTTCTGAAGGATGAAACATTTCAATTTCACCTTAAATGAACCTAGTTTATTAACAGGGGAAACAACTAAACTACATAAAGTTATCGCTATTTAGGGAAAAATAATGTTCTGTTCACTAAATTATTATTCTCTCTCTAAAATCTCTCATTATTATTTTTTTCAAAGTAGGATAGCTGACTTTTCAGTAAATCACTGTATGTAAATAAAAGCTCAACATTTTCAGGACAATTGTTACAGTGTTGTAGTATAGATGTGTCAACTTACAACTAGCCTTCCTGCACGTTGAACAGCCCTGCTAGTCAGGTGTGTGTGGAGTGTGCTCCACACATAGCGCTGAAGGGTAGGGGGCACTGCTGGCAGCACTTGTCAATTATAGATTATCTAATTATGCTCACCTGCAGCTTCCCCCCTTTCTGACGCCCAGCATCTCCTGACTGCCCCTGTCTCCTATCCCCACCTCTTTGTTACAAATACCTATACAGCATTCATGAACTTGACTTGAGAGCTCTTTGATGTTCAGTCATACTGTTTCGGGATGCTGATGTGTCCAGGATTCAAACACATTGCCTATGACATTGCAGTCAGACACTCTATTCATTGAGCTATCTGCATAGAAAGCTAGAGAATTCCAAGCTGGAGAGTTTTACCTATTTGTCGCTTTCCTTGTGCTTTGTGAAGGAGTGATCAGCGTTGTGGCTGGGTAGATGCCCAACACTAACTATCACTGACCTGGTTTGGGAGTGTTGTGGACTCTGTGTTTTTTCCGGTGACCGGGAAGAGGAACTGCAACTGGGCCGCAGCAGAGATGGCCGAATGTAGGTTTTCCTCATGCAGGATTTGGTCGGCAGACAGGAGGCACGTGTGGACGCTGGAGGTCTCCTGAAAGACAAGACTTGAAAAGGCGCTGATGAATCAGTGAAGAGTACCGGACGCTGGAGGCACAAACTGCGCTTGGGAGCACTGGATGCTTGGAGACAATGAAGTGCTTGGAGGCGCTGAAGTGCTTGGAGGCGCTGAGGTGCTTGGAGGCGCTGAAGTGCTTGGAGGCGCTGAAGTGCTTGGAGGCGCTGAGGTGCTTGGAGGCGCTGAGGTGCTTGGAGGCACTGAGGTGCTTGGAGGCGCTGAAGTGCTTGGAGGCGCTGAAGTGCTTGGAGGCACGAAGGTGCTTGGGGGCGCTGAAACCGCAGGAATACGAGAGCTCTGGAGATCACCACTTCTTAGATAGAATAGACGATACTCAGGCGCCGGAGCTCTGCCCGGTGTCTGAATTTAAACTTCCCGCCAGTGTCTGATTGGTGGGTTGCGTAGATGACGTCACCCGCACCTTCAGTGGACGCCGAGCGTACCCGCGACGTCCACACTATGACCGCTGGACGGAGCACCGGGAGCTGGAGACCGCCAGCAAGGACGGCCACCCGGAGACCCAGCGCACCCGGAGAGGTAAGTATGGTGGCCGCGGCGGCTGCATGACACTACCCCCTCCTCTAGGAGTGACCCCTGAACACTTTCCTGGTTTCGTAGGGTGTCTAGAATGGAAAATCCGGATTAATCGAGGAGCTGAGACCTCAGAAGCTTTTATCCAACTTCTCTATTCAGGACCATAACCTTTCCACTCCACCAGATATTGCAGATTCTTAAGATGGTAACGAGAGTCCAGAATAGTTTTGATCTCGAAGTCTGTTCCGGTTTCAGTTTCTACTGAGGTGGGGCTAGAAGACTTTGAATGAAAACGATTAAGGACGAGAGGGCGAAGAAGAGAAACATGGAAGGCATTTGGTAGGTGAGAAGGTAAACCCAACTTGCAGACTACAGGATTCAGGACTTGTAGCACAGGATAAGGACCGATTAACCTTGGAGCAAACTTCATAGTGGGCACCTTTAACCGGAGATTGCGTGTGGAAAGCCATACCCTATCACCAACCTTGTATTGAGGAGTGGCTCGCCGTTTCTTATCCGCGAAGTACTTGTATTGGACAGAAACCTTTTTAAGACTAGCATGAATCTTACTCCAAATTTGTCTGAAGTGTAGTAGAGTGGAAGTCACAGCTGGTACCTCCTCTGTTGGAAGAATTGGTAATTCCGGAACTCATGGGTGGAACCCATAGTTGATGAAGAACGGAGACTCGCCAGTGGAAGAATGAAATGAATGGTTATGGGCAAACTCTGCCCAAGGTAACAACTCCACCCAGTTGTCCTGTGAAGGGGAGAGATAAAGGCGGAGGAAAGTCTCCAGATCTTGGTTGGTCTTGAGTGATAGGCAGACGAAAATTTAAGTGTAATTTGTAAGGCTGAGCAGAGGGCTCTCCAAAACTTTGCGGTGAACTGTACCCCTCGATCAGAGACTATTTCTTGAGGTAAACCATGCAACCAAAAGTGTTCCCGGACGAACAATAGAGCCAATTTTGGAGCTGTCGGCAGACCTGTCAATGGAACGAAGTGCGCCATCTTTGAAAAATGGTCGACAATCACCCAGATGGTATTGTAACCCTTGGAACAGGGCAACTCGGTAATGAAGTCCATGGAAATATGAGTCCAGGGTTTCATAGGAATGGACAGAGGACGAAGCAACCCGGCAGGAGGCAGATGGGGAGATTTATGCTGCTTAGACTGTGGACAAGAATTAACGTAATCCTGTACATCCTTCTTCATGGTGTTCCACCAGTAAGATCTTTGCAGAAACTTGAGCATCTTCTGGACGCCGGGTTGACCGGAGAACTTGGAGATATGGGCCCACTGCAGTATTTTCTTGGTACAGACATTCTCCCAGGGGGAGGACCCGGAGTAGTGGAAGCAGCGGAAACAGAAATTGGATTCAGAATTAAACTCCGTTCAAAAGAATCCTCTTCATCTGTGGGAGTTTGTGAGTGAGAGAGCGCGTCAGCTGTAGTATTGAAAGTCCCGGCCCGGTACTTGATAACAAAAGAAAATCGAGTGAAGAAAAGCGCCCATCTAGCTTGACGAGGATTCAGACATTGTGCGGTTTTAATGTATAACACATTTTTGTGATTGGTGTAAATAGTAATCACATGTTTGGCCCCTTCTAAAAGATACCTCCACTCCTCCAAAGCGGATTTTATTGCCAAGAGTTCTTGATCACCAATAGTATAATTCCGTTCGGCCGGAGAGAACTTACGAGAGTGGAAGCCACACGGATGCAATTTCTTATCCGAGGAGTACTGGGAGAGAGCGGCTCTGACTCCAACCGAGGACGCATCAACCTCCAGGAAAAAAGGTTCTTCGAAATTTTGTTGTTGAAGTACCGGGGCTGACATAAAAGCTGATTTCAAGAAGGTGAAAGCTTCCATGGCTTCGGGTGACCACAAACACGGGTTGGAGCCCTTTCTGGTCAATGCGGTAATGGGTGCAACTGTAGTGGAGAAACCCCTAATGAATTTCCTGTAATAATTCGCAAAGCCCAGGAATCTTTGTATTGCTTTCAAAGAGAGGGGCTGAGTCCAGTCACGAATGGCAGAGAGTTTCTCCGGGTCCATGCGAAGCTCCGTCCCCGAGATGATATAACCGAGGAATGGAATTGATGTTACTTCGAAGATACATTTGGAGATCTTAGCATAGAGATGATTCTTTCGTAAACGGTGGAGCACCTCTTTGACCTGTGTCCTGTGTTCAGCAAGATCTTTGGAAAAAATCAGTATGTCATCTAAATATACCACAACACTTCGATATAACATGTCTCGGAAGATTTCGTTGACTAATCCCTGGAAGACGGCAGGGGCATTACTAAGGCCGAATGGCATCACCAGATATTTATAATGCCCATCCCTGGTATTAAAGGCGGTCTTCCATTTATCCCCTTCTCGGATGCGTATAAGATTATAGGCTCCCCTCAAATCGAGCTTGGAGAAAACGTGGGCGCCACGAACCCTATCAAATAACTCTGTGATTAGTGGCAAGGGGTGTTTATTATTGATGGTGATATCGTTTAGGCCGCGGTAATCGATACATGGTCTCAACCCCCTGTCCTTCTTCTTCACGAAAAAGAAGCCCGCTCCAGCCGGGGAGATAGAGGGGCGAATGAATCCCTTGAGAAGATTGGACTTTATATAGTCCGACATAGCTTGAGTCTCAGGAAGTGACAGAGGATATGTGCGGCCACGGGACGGCATCTTCCCTGGGATAAGGTTAATGGGGCAGTCCCAATGCCTATGGGGTGGTAACTGGTCAGCCGCCTGTTCTGAAAACACATCCTTGAACCCTTGATACGCCTCCGGAATAAGCTCTTCATCTGACTTAGAAGAGACACGGAGCGGACAGACAGGAGTGAGACAGTTAGCGTGACAAAAAGAACTCCAAGACAGAATTTGAGAAGACTTCCAATCAATGTGGGGATTATGAATTTTGAGCCAAGGCATTCTGAGGACCAGGTCATGATGCATTTCCGGAATCACCAAGAATTCCAGACATTCTTGATGTAGAGCTTTGACCTGCAGCTAAACTGGCTCCGTGCGCCACGTTATGAGACCCTTGGATATTCTTGTACCATTGATAGCCGTCAAAAAAATAGGCCGCACCTTTAAATCCATGCTTTGGACACAGGAAGAAGAAACGAAGTTCCCCGCAGCACCGGAATCCAACAGGGCCTCACAAGACTTGGAGATTGACTTGGTGATTAAAGACACAGGAAGCAAACAATCCAAAGTCGGAGAAGATTTGGTCGTGACCCCCAACTTGACTCCTCCGGAACAAGCTAGGCCTGCCCGTTTCTCGGACGGGATTTGCAGAATTTGATGAAGTGATCTGCGGCCCCGCAGTACAGACAGAGTTTGCCCTCACGACGACGCTGTCGTTCTTCCGGAGACAATCGGGACCGGTTAATCTGCATGGGTTCGTCCGGACTTGGTACCACCGCTTGCCTAGAGGAAGGAAGCCGGAACCTGGAACGAACCAATCGACTACGTTCACCTCCACATTCCTGCATCTGGAGATCCACCTTGACGCAGAGAGAGGTCAGTTCCTCCAACGAATCCGGGAGTTCCCTAGTGACCAACTCATCCTTCAGGCGATCAGAGAGACCGTTCCAGAAAGCAGCTCTCAGGGCGTCATTATTCCAGTGAAGTTCAGAATCAATGGTCTGAAAGTTAACCACGTACTGGCCCACGGATCGGGAGCCCTGACGGATGCGTAGCAAGTCAGAAGAGGCCGTGGTCATCCTGCCGGGCTCGTCGAAAATTCTTCGAAAAGACGCAATGAATTCAGTGTAATTGGAAACCAATGAATCAGATCGTTCCCATAGTGGAGACACCCAATCCAATGGAGATCCTTCAAGTAAAGAAGTAACATATGCCACCTTGGACCGGTCTGTGGGAAAATTATGTGCGAGTAGCTCAAAATTAACTTCGCATTGGTTTAAGAAACCTCGACAATTTTTGGGATTCCCATTATAACGGGAAGGAGTAGGAAGTTGAAGGCGCGGACTGATACCAGCCAATGGTTGAACATTGCTGGGAGCGGCAACTGGTGCAGCTACGGGAACTGGGGCCGGAATTACAGAAGCTAAGGATGCTTGAATCTGGTCCAAATGACCGGACAACTCCTGGAGGTACTGCATCACCTGGCCCTGTGCTGCTTCCTGACTTTGCATGCGGGAAGCCAAATTCTGGATGGCACTTGAGTCCGTGTTCCGATCCCCCGGGTCCATGAGGCCTGAGTATACTATCACTGACCTGGTTTGGGAGTGTTGTGGACTCGGGGTTTCTTCCGGTGACCGGGAAGAGGAACCACAACTGGGCCGCAGCAGAGATGGCCGAATGTAGGTTTTCCTCATGCAGGATTTGGTCGGCAGACAGGAGGCACATGTGGACGCTGGAGGTCTCCTGAAAGACAAGACTGGAAAAGGCGCTGATGAATCAGTGAAGAGTACCGGACGCTGGAGGCACAAACTGCGCTTGGGAGCACTGGATGCTTGGAGAAACTGAGGTGCTTGGAGGCGCTGAGGTGCTTGGAGGCGCTGAAGTGCTTGGAGGCGCTGAGGTGCTTGGAGGCGCTGAGGTTCTTGGAGGTGCTGAAGTGCTTGGAGGCGCTGAAGTGCTTGGAGGCGCTGAAGTGCTTGGAGGCACGGAGGTGCTTGGGGGCGCTGAAACCGCAGGAATATGAGAGCTCTGGAGATCACCACTTCTTAGACAGAATAGACGATACTCAGGCGCCGGATCTCCGCCCGGCGTCTGAATTTAAACTTCACGCCAGTGTCTGATTGGTGGGCCGTGTAGATGACGTCACCCGCACCTTCAGTGGACGCCGAGCATACCCGCGACGTCCATACTATGACCACTGGACGGAGCGCCGGGAGCCGGAGACCGCCAGCGAGGACGGCTGCCCGGAGACCCAGCGCGCCCGGAGAGGTAAGTATGGTGGCCGCGGCGGCTGCATGACACTAACAGAGTTGTATGGGACCTGTCAGCTTACTCAGACCAGGCATCTCCTGCTGCATGGCTTATTGAGGCAAGATGTATAAGGATACTACTGTATGTGATACTGTAGCTGATTCACAATAGGGCGGTGTGTCTTATAGCCATACCTTGCCATGGTAATACTGTCCAGTATCTTTACACAGGGACAGACCACACATACTGCTATGTTTACATTAGGGACAGAAAATTATGAACAATGGAGCATATGGGAAAGGTGGACTTAGTCCATTGAGTATTTATGGACAAAACTGAATATCAAACAAATTGATTGCAATTATGTCGTATAGTTCTTTAAAGGGACAGCGATGACAATACGTGGGTTATAACGTATGACCTAAGCTACATCAGCAAATGCCCTATTTTGGCCTTAAGAAATGTAAAGCCATTGTTTTGCTCTTTTTATAACAATACTGTATTTAATTTTACAGTTAGAAAAAAAATGAATCACTTGTTTAGCTTTGTGAATGTGCACTGGCAGCGTGAGCTGGGAAATGAAAGGTAAATTATTATTTCAGCAGTCAATCTGTATGGTGGTGTTGCAAAGGGACTACTTCAGAAGCTCAATGTTGTACTAACAGCCTGCAGTTATTCTGAAATGAGGAGCTGATGATTAAGAGGTCAGTTGTTACCAACAGCAGCAGATGTTGTTGGTGTTTGCCTCGGTAAGGTGCTCAGTGTCTGCAAAACAAAGTTTCTATTTAAAAAAAAAAAATCTAAGTGCAGCTTCCCCCAGAGGATTAGATTGCAATTTATTTTTTAACTTGGCCTATTGCCAGCATAATTCAAGTTCTTAAAGCAAAGTGATGCTATTTATCTATCTATCTATTTCCTCTAGTATTGCTTCACTTGTTTGTTTTTATTTTTCTCTGTGCATGTTAAAACTCTGGAATTCATAAGCATTATATATAGTTTGAAAGGAGATTAGACTGTGCAGCTTTCACATATAAGATCAGTTTACTTTGACAATTGTCTAAAATAAAACATAAAATTGTGTTTATTATAGGATAGTCTACATGCTCTACTTAGTATTAAACTATTAAATTAATCTATTGATTATTTGGGTAACAGTGGTATACACAGTGTTATTTAATGAGATGGCTCCAGTGCAAGGGCCAAATTACAGTAGTATGTTTGGAATGGGGTGGGGCACCTGGGAGTAAATTTACCAAGGTGGACATTTTTTAGAACTGGTGATGTTGCTAATAGCAGCCAATCAGATTCTATTATCTTCTAGAAGAAGCTAGATAAAAGTAGAATCTGATTGGTTGCTATAAGCAACATCACAAGTTCTAAAAAGGCTCATCTTAGTAAATTTACCCGATTTCGCATCTAAGTTTGTACTGTAAATAATCACTGTTAACTTTCCTATAGAAACATGCATAATTTGGTTTAAGAGCATTTATTTTTTCATGACAGAATTCCCACTTCTCTTATAAATAAACCGTTGACATACAAATTTTTAATTGTTTGAATTTGAAAGCACTTTAAATTGTTCAGTCTTACCTTAAAATAATAAGATAAAACCTGTGTACCCTACATCAGCCATGTTTTAACTCAAACCGGGCAAAAGAATGATGGCCCGGTGGTAAGGGTGTACAAAGGCCACCCCCGTACCAGGCCCAAGGCTTTGAGGTGCTCTAAGGTGTGGAGGGCACTAGCAGTAGCAGTATGCTAAAATCTATATTATGCAGGCTGCCGCCATGCCGCACCGCCTGGCCCGCACATGGAAAATATGTTTAATAGTCCAGCGGCGGTGGACCGGTGGCGATAACATAATCCCTGGCTCCTGGCAGTCCCTGTGTCTGCTCCAAGCCTCTGACCTGTGATGTCATGTGTCATGTGACATCCGACGCGTCGCTATGCACCGCCCACACGCCCTTCCCTGTTTATCCCTGCCTACTGCCATGGCGTTGCCGTCGCATCCTCCAGTCCTTTGAGGAACAGCAAGTCCAGGAGAAAGGGGGTAGCCGAGCAGCACAGCACAGCAGCGGCCTGACAGACTGCTGGAGGACAGCCAGGATTGCTTTAGTGGCGACTCTGGTGAGTCAGTCAGTGCCATTTTTTTTCCTCTTGTCTGTTTAACCAGTTATTATTACCAATAAATTTCCAGTGTTTTTCACAGAAATGTTGTAGCATTCAGTGCAAGATACACTGCAATACTAAACACCCACCATGAGCAGAAAGCTTGATCCTGCCACCAATTGTTAAATATGATCCCAATTTCTCACCTCAATGTGAGATTCTTGTTTCTCAGATTTTACAGGTCAATGTTTCAATCCCATAAGGATTTTCATCAGGGCAAAGCAGCATTGTAATCCATTCACCAAGCAGCCAAGGAAGTGAAAAACAACCATCACCAGAAACAGACCTATATACTCCAATGCACTAATTGAAAAACACATCCCATCAATGCATCATGGGATACTCAAAATCCAAAGTATCACAAAACTTGGTAAATGGAATTGAATGCCACAGCAAGGACAGATTTTTGCACTGTAGAATTACACCCTGCTAATGATGGCTAATAACATAGTGGAGGAATCAGAGATGTACAGTATGCAATAGTCTGAAAATAAATAATCAGACAATATCATACTATAAATGTGTCTAACAAATCTTAAGAACAATTTCTTATTAATGTCACATCTCTGTTTGTTATAAATATTCTGTAATGGAAAGATCAATAGTTCTGTGTTAAAAGTATCGCATTCCATTTTTGTCCCTGTCTCCTCATAAATGTATATACATATAGTCATTTTGCACTTGAAGAGCGTCTGTTTTTTCCTTTATTGCTCGTCTCCCTGATGTCACATTGAGATCATACATTACTCAGTTTATTTCTAGGTCACTAAGCTATCGAATAGTTAAAATACGATACAAATTCATCCAGCAGTTTTTGCGTGATGCCGGAACAAACAGACAAACAAAAATTACAACTTTATTATATATATATAGATGTAAGTATATGACAAGTTAAAACAGAGATAAAACTATCCAGTGTAATAAATTAACTTTAAGGATTCATTTTTCTTGTACTTACATATTTTACATTACTATGAACAGAAATAGCAGCATAATTTAAGCACCTTTGCCACATGGTTATTTTTCACTCTTATTACTTAAGTTACAGGTTACAGAATACCAGTAAGGATGAGGTACCTCATAAATTAACATTGCAGGACATATACAATATGTACATTAACCTATATTCGGTGTAGCTAAAGACATGTTCATTCGTTTTCATTACCATGAAGCAACATGGATAGTATTGTCTTATTATATAGATTGGTGACTCACCCGGTACATTGGAAAAGTTGATAAATTCCTTCAAATAAATGAAGCTGGGAGGATAATTATGAACTTCATGGGTTTGGCCTGAAAATCGTGTGAATAGTGTAAATCAAGTACAAGTACAGTTCTGCTGCCTGATATTTAATGGGGTTAGCTGGATAAAAAAAAATGACATTTTGTTATGGCTAAGTATAGGGGAAAATCTTGTACATCTTAAGAAGCTGCTGCTGTAACTGTCTGTATTTTGGTTAGGTGAGTGGGACAATGGGCTTGATTTTCAGTTGGGAGCAAAGCAAATAAGAGCGAGTAACTTTGTACCTTGGTAAAACCATGTTGCATTGCTGGTGGGACAGATATAAAATGAGTTCATCTTGTTTGAGGGGTTCCCTTTTCACATAAAATATTAAACTTAGGTATTGATTCCATTTTCTTCCATCCTGTCTCTATATATTTATGTTAAAAAAAGGAACAAATTAAAATTCCTTTTCTAATCCCTCCCTTCTTCCATTTCCCCTCCCTTTCTCACCTTTCCTCAACCCCCGCCCCCTTTTCTCTCTTTTTCCCCCCCATTTCCTGTTCTCTTTTTTGTTTTCTCTCTTCATTCCTTTGGTTCCCTATAGCTATTAGGGTCCATTTCTGTGAGAAAGGATTAAAATGTAAAAATGTTTCCCATTGTTATGGTGGTTCTTTTTATTATTAAAGGGTACCCTGTTATATTGTAATCAATCTGGTCTGGTTTTTTACCCCCCCCCCCTGATGAGCCAACATTTAAATTTTTGAGACGGAGACAGCAGTGTCTCCGTCTCAGTAAAAGCCGCGATTACGTACGCGACCGCGATAGCGGAGCTGCTGCAGCAGAGAGCTATGTAGCTCTCTGTATAGAGTGTCCCGGGGGAGCTGCTGGCTGCGCATGATGGACGGTACAGTACTGTACAGTATATTTAAATATGTAGTGTATACACTATACAGCATGTGAAGTTTGTGTGAATGTATATATGTATGTGTGTTTCTGTGTGTGCTTGTGTATGTATGTTTGCATGTATATATGTGTGTCTGTATGAATGAATGTGTGTGCAATATATTTATATATATATATATATATACATACATACACACACACACTTATATATTTATATATACACAAATGTGTGTGTGTGTGTGTATATATATATATATATATATATACTGAATATATATATATATATATATACACACAAATGTGTGTGTGCGTGCGTGTGTGTGCATGTATGTATGTATATATATATATATATATATATACACAGCTCAAATAAATAAAGGGAACACTTAAACAACACAATGTAACTCCAAGTCAATCACACTTCTGTGAAATCAAACTGTCCACTTAGAAAGCAACACTGATTGACAATCATTTTCACATGCTGTTGTGCAAATGGAATAGACATAAGGTAGAAATTATAGGCAATTAGCAAGACACCCCCAATAAAGGAGTTGTTCTGCAGGTGGTGACCACAGACCACTTCTCAGCTCCTATGCTTTCTGGCTGATGTTTTTGTCACTTTTGAAAGCTGGCAGTGCTTTCACTCTAGTGGTAGCATTAGATGGAGTCTACAACCCACACAAGTGGCTCAGGTAGTGCAGCTCATCCAGGATGGCACATCAATGCGAGCTGTGGCAAGAAGGTTTGCTGTGTCTGTCAGCGTAGTATCCAGAGCATGGAGGCGCTACCAGGAGACAGGCCAGTACATCAGGAGACGTGGAGGAGGCCGTAGGAGGGCAACAGCCCAGCCGCAGGACCGCTACCTCCGCCTTTGTGCAAGGAGGAACAGGAGGAGCACTGCCAGAGTCCTACAAAATGACCGCCAGCAAGCCACAAATGTGCATGTGTCTGCTCAAACGATCAGAAACAGACTCCATGAGCGTGGTATGAGGGCCCGACATCCACAGGTGGGGGCTGTGCTTACAACCCAACACCATGCAGGACGTTTGGCATTTGCAGAGAACACCAAGATTGGCAAATTCGCCACTGGCGCCCTGTGCTCTTCACAGATGAAAGCAGGTTCTCACTGAGCACATGTGACAGACATGACAGAGTCTGGAGACAACAAGGAGAACATTCTGCTGCCTGCAACATCCTCCAGCATGACCGGTTTGGCAGTGGGTCAGTAATGGTGTGGGGTGGCATTTCTTTTGGGTGCCGCACAGCCCTCCATGTGCTCGCCAGAGGTAGCCTGACTGCCATTAGGTACCGAGATGAGATCCTCAGACCCCTTGTGAGACCATATGCTGGTGCGGTTGGCCCTGGGTTCTTCCTAATGCAAGACAATGCATTTGCATGTTTGCCGCCCAGCCCCTAGCGCATATGCAGTGATTTCTCACACAGGATTCTGCCTACCAGAAATTACCTTCAGCGGCCCTCCACACTGCCTGTCTGCTGCCCATACAATGAGTGGACAAATTCAACAGCTCCAACCAACGTAACAGAGATTGCCCGCTGCTCAGCGACATTACCTGCTGAGCTGCATTGGCGCTGACTTAATTCTTTACTATACAAACATCTATAGACCATCTATGTGATTATACTCACCATCACTGCCTCCTTGTATTGTGACTTATGAGTTGATGGTCTCTCACTCTCATACCACAGGTTACTTATATGGAATAGACATTAGAGACTGACTGAATGATTCTGAGAGTCTTCATCCATAATTACAGCCAGTGGTAATTATATTTGAATTGATGCTTTTGATCATTTGTAGCAATGTGGAACTTTCAGGGATCCCTTTAAAGCTATGTATTATTATACAGGATTATACTGTATGTCGCAGATTCTGTGCATTAGCTCATATTTGAGATCTAATGTTTTAATCATATTTTTATGTCAGTGTCTGTTTGTTCTTAATATATTAAATTCTTGATTTTATTATTTTTTTGTTTCCTCTGTGTTGATGAGCGCCTACTTCAAGTCCAAACTTTTTGCAAAGAGGGCCAGATTTGGTGAGATGAAAATGTGTGAGGGCCGAACAGATACACAAATGCCTCCAGAAGTGCTGCTACATACACAAATGCCCCAGCAGTGCTGCCAGATACACAAATGCCCCCCCCCCCAGTGCTGCCAGATACACAAATGCCCCAGTGCCAGATACACATTATATGCCCCCAGCAGTGCTGCTAGATACACATTACAGTATATGCCCCCACAGTGCTGCCAGATACACATTACATGCCCCCAGCAGTGCTTCCAGATACACAAATGCCCCCACAGTGCTGCCAGATACACATTATATGCCCCCAGCAGTGCTGCCAGATACACAGTGTATGCCCCCAGCAGTGCTGCCAGATTCACAAATGCCCCCACAGTGCTGCCAGATACACATTATATGCCCCCAGCAGTGCTGCCAGATACACAAATGCCCCCACAGTGCTACCAGATACACAAATGCCCCCACAGTGCTGCCAGATACACATTTTATGCCCCCAGCAGTTCTGCCAGATACACATTATATGCCCCCAGCAGAGCTGCCAGATACACAAATGTCCCCACAGTGCTGCCAGATAAAAATTATATGCCCCCAGCAGTGCTACCAGATACACATTATATGCCCCCAGCAGTGCTGCCAGATACACAAATGATCCCACAGTGCTGCCAGATACACATTATACAGTATGCCCCCAGCAGTGCTGCCAGATACACATTATATGCCCTCTGCAGTGCTGCCAGATGCACAAATGACCCCACAGTGCTGCCAGATACACATTATATGCCCCCAGCAGTGCTTCCAGATACACAAATGCCCCCACAGTGCTGCCAGATACACATTATATGCCCCCTGCAGTGCTGCCAGATACACAGTGTATGCCCCCAGCAGTGCTGCCAGATTCACAAATGCCCCCACAGTGCTGCCAGATACACACTATATGCCCCCAGCAGTGCTGCCAGATACACAAATGCAACCACAGTGCTACCAGATACACAAATGCCCCCACAGTGCTGCCAGATACACATTTTATGCCCCCAGCAGTTCTGCCAGATACACATTATATGCCCCCAGCAGAGCTGCCAGATACACAAATGTCCCCACAGTGCTGCCAGATAAAAATTATATGCCCCCAGCAGTGCTACCAGATATACATTATATGCCCCCAGCAGTGCTGGCAGATACACAAATGCCCCCAGCAGTGCTGCTAGATACACAGATGCCCCAGCAGTGCTTCCAGATACACAAATGCCCCCAGTGCTGCCAGATACATAAATGCCCCTAGTGCCAGATAAACATTATATGCCCCCAGCAGTGCTGTCAGAATCATCCATACAGTGTGCCAATACCTCTAATCCCCCCTCCCTCCAGCATACTGCAGCATTGTCCAGCACTCCTGCCCCCACCACCCGCACACTCACCAGAAAGAGAGCAAAAACTTCACAGGTTCACAGTGGTGGCTGGAACCCCCTACCCGTTCCAGACAGCAAGAGAGCTGGAAAATCCTTTCACCTCTCCTGGGAATGTAAATGCGTACTCAAGGGGCCCCACCATCAGCTGCTGCTGGGACGCCACTGGATTGCGCTGTTCTCGCTGTGCATCCCGCCCTCTGGCGTCCCACCCTCTGGCCTCCCGCGTCTACTGCTTCACCAGCTTCTGGCTGCACAGAGGCTGCGGGTTGGTGAAAATGTGAGCAGACGGGAAATGTGAGCAGAGGCTGCAGGCCGGTGGAAATGTCAGCACGGTCCGCAATTGGCCCCTGTGCCGGACTTTGGACATGCCTGGCCTACTTGGTATAATATATTGATATATATACTGTATATATATATTTTTATATATATATATATATATATATATATATAATCAGAGAAACAAAGAGGCGGCACTCGGAGACTTGAAAATTCAAAGTGTATTCACAACAAGTGACATCAACGTTTCGGGGACCTATTCCCCTTCGTCAGGATCCCCAAAACGTTGATGTCACTTGTTGTGAATACACTTTGAATTTTCAAGTCTCCGAGTGCCGCCTCTTTGTTTCTCTGATTATTTATACCGGAGGGGGACCCCCGGATGGGGAAGGCACAGGAGCAAGTTATATCCCGCCGTGGATTCAGTGAGTGCCGGGGTTAATGCACAAGTATATATATATATATATATATATATATATATATATTTGTTCTATGTGTGATAGACATATGTGACTAATATTGAAGAGTATAATCTCTAATGAAACAAAGCTGAATTAGATTTGGGAATAATTCGTCGTACTGAGGATAAATATAGAGGAAGACTGAGGGGCGGCACTTCTGATGAAACAGCCATGTAATTTAGGCTGAGAAACGTGTAAAGTCAGTGCCCCGTTACACAGACTCATTGGATCCTGTACCTGAGATGTGAATCTGACCTCTAATACAGTGCGCTGACAAGGTGGCGTCAGTGCCTGCAACATCCAGCAGACAGGAGCGGACATCGGCTCCTTGTGACGGAAGTGGTAAGCTCCGTCTTTTTTGCATACATTAGTACCAGACAGTGGGGCTTGATTTTACAAATGACTTATAGCCCCTGCATGGGAGAGATCTAACCCCAACATTGCTAAACACCTGGATTCAATTAAACGACAGGTGAGGGGTAAAACTATATGGAGCTCTGAAGCGATGACACGTGCATTGCGACTTACTATATTGAAGTGTGTATTGGAGACTTTTCGCTGTACTGGGGAGAACCAATTAATATGCCACATTATACACTGCTCCAAAAAATAAAGGGAACACTAAAATAACTAGTGATGTGCACCGGAAATTTTTCGGGTTTTGGGTTTTGGTTTTGGATTCGGTTCCGCGGCCGTGTTTTGGATTCGGAAGCGTTTTGGCAAAACCTCCCTGAAAATTTTTTGTCGGATTCGGGTGTGTTTTGGATTCTGGTGTTTTTTTACAAAAAACCCTCAAAAACAGCTTAAATCATAGAATTTGGGGGTCATTTTGATCCCATAGTATTATTAACCTCAATAACCATAATTTACACTCATTTCCAGTCTATTCTGAACACCTCACACCTCACAATATTATTTTTAGTCCTAAAATTTGCACCGAGGTCGCTGGATGACTAAGCTAAGCGACCCAAGTGGCCGACACAAACACCTGGCCTATCTAGGAGTGGCACTGCAGTGTCAGACAGGATGGTATATTAAAAAAATATCCCCCAAACAGCACATGATGCAAAGAAAAAAAGAGGTGCACCAAGGTCGCTGGATGGCTAAGCTAAGCGACCCAAGTGGCCGACACAAACACCTGGCCCATCTAGGAGTGGCACTGCAGTTTTATAACGAGAGGATGAGTGCTTCCATCCTCATGTGAATCTGAACCACTAGCCATGAACATAGGCCAGGGCCTCAGCCGTTCCTTGCCACTCCGTGTCGTAAAGGGCATATTGGCAAGTTTACGCTTCTCATCAGACGCTTTTAATTTTGATTTTTGGGTTATTTTACTGAACTTTTGTAGTATACTTGACAACACAGAGGTAGAGCAGTGGACTACTGTACCGTACTGCTATATATAAACTGGTGGTCAGCAAAATTCTGTACTGTCCTCCTACTATATACCGTGCACAACTAAAATGCAGCACAGATATGGATGCATAGTATACTTGATGACACAGAGGTAGAGCAGTGGGCTACTGTACCGTACTGCTATATACATACTGGTGGTCAGCAAAATTCTGCACTGTCCTCCTACTATATACTGCGCACAACTAAAATGCAGCATGGGTATGGATGCATAGTATACTTGACGACACAGAGGTAGAGCAGTGGACTACTGTACCGTACTGCTATATATATACTGGTGGTCAGCAAAATTCTGCACTGTCCTCCTACTATATACTGCACACAACTAAAATGCAGCACAGGTATGGATGCATAGTATACTTGACGACACAGAGGTAGAGCAGTGGACTACTGTACAGTACTGCTATATATATACTGGTGGTCAGCAAAATTCTGCACTGTCCTCCTACTATATACTGCGCACAACTAAAATGCAGCACAGGTATGGATGCATAGTATACTTGACGACACAGAGGTAGAGCAGTGGACTACTATACCGTACTGCTATATATATACTGGTGGTCACAGCAAAATTCTGCACTGTCCTCCTACTATATACTACAATGCAGCACAGATATGGAGCGTTTTTCAGGCAGACAACGTAGATATTTTCAGCACACTGAGCACAGATATTTGCAAGCACACTGAGCACAGATATATGCAGCACACTGTACACAGAAACTGAGAGAACGCAGCCACGTCCTCTCGCTATCATCTCCAAAGTACGAGTGAAAATGGCGGCGACGCGCAGCTCCTTATATGAAATACGAATCTCACGAGAATCCAACAGCGGTATGACAACGTTCGGGCGCGCTCGGGTTAACCGAGCAAGGCGGGAAGATCCGAGGCTGCCTCGGAACTGTGTAAAATGGGTGAAGTTCGGGGGGGTTCGGATCCCGGGGAACCGAACCTGCTCATCACTTACAATAACACATCCTAGATCTGAATGAATGAAATATTCTTATTAAATACTTTGTTCTTTACATAGTTGAATGCGCTGACAACAAAATCACACAAAAATTATCAATGGAAATCAAATTTATTAACCCATGGAGGTCTGGATTTAAATTAAAGTGGAAAAACACACTACAGGTTGATCCAACTTTGATGTAATGTCCTTAAAACAAGTCAAAATGAGGCTCAGTAGTGTGTGTGGCCTCCACGTGCCTTTATGACCTCCCTACAACGCTTGGGCATGCTCCTGATGAGATGGCGGATGGTCTCCTGAGGGATCTCCTCCCAGACCTGGACTAAAGCATCCGTCAACTCTTGGACAGTCTGTGGTGCAATGTGGCGTTGGTGGATGGAGCGAGACATAATGTCCCAGATGTGCTCAATTGGATTCAGGTCTGGGGAACAGGCGGGCCAGTCCATAGCATCAATGCCTTCATCTTGCAGGAACTGCTGACATATTCCAGCCACATGAGGTCTAGCATTGTCTTGCATTAGGAGGAACCCAGGGCCAACCGCACCAGCATATGGTCTCACAAGGGGTCTGAGGATCTCATCTCGGTACCTAATGGCAGTCAGGCTACCTCTGGCGGGCACATGGAGGGCTGTGCGGCCCCCAAAGAAATGCCACCCCACACCATTACTGACCCACTGCCAAACCGGTCATGCTGGAGGATGTTGTAGGCAGCAGAACGTTCTCCTTGGCGTCTCCAGACTCTGTCACGTCTGTCACATGTGCTCAGTGAGAACCTGCTTTCATCTGTGAAGAGCACAGGGCGCCAGTGGCGAATTTGCCCATCTTGGTGTTCTCTGGCAAATGCCAAACATCCTGCACGGTGTTGGGCTGTAAGCACAACCCCCATCTGTGGATGTCGGGCCCTCATACCACCCTCATGGAGTCTATTTCTGATCGTTTGAGTAGACACATGCACATTTGTGACTTGATGGAGGTCATTTTGCAGGGCTCTGGCAGTGCTCCTCCTGTTCCTCCTTGCACAAAGGCGGAGGTAGCGGTCCTGCAGCTGGGTTATTGCTCTCCTACGGCCTCCTCCACGTCTCCTGATGTACTGGCCTTTCTCCTGGTAGCGCCTCCATGCTCTGGATACTACGCTGACAGACACAGCAAACCTTCTTGCCACAGCTTGCATTGATGTGCCATCCTGGATGAGCTGCACTACCTGAGCCACTTGTGTGGGTTGTAGACTCCGTCTCATGCTATCACTAGAGTGAAAGCACCGCAAGTTTTCAAAAGTGACCAAAACATCAGCCAGAAAGCATAGGAGCTGAGAAGTGGTCTGTGGTCACCACCTGCAGAACATCTCCTTTATTGGGGGTGTCTTGCTAATTGCCTATAATTCCCACCTGTTGTCTATTCCATTTGCACAACAGCATGTGAAATTGATTGTCAATCAGTGTTGCTTCCTAAGTGGACAGTTTGATTTCACAGAAGTGTGATTGACTTGGAGTTACATTGTGTTGTTTAAGTGTTCCCTTTATATTTTTGAGCAGTGTATATAGGCCCTCATTCCGAGTTGTTCGCTCGCAAGGCGATTTTAGCAGAGTTGCTCACGCTAAGCCTACGCCTACTGGGAGTGTATCTTAGCATCTTAAAATTGCGAACGATGTATTCGCAATATTGCGATTAGCACACTTCTTAGCAGTTTCAGAGTAGCTCCAGACTTACTCGGCATCTGCGATCAGTTCAGTGCTTGTCGTTCCTGGTTTGACGTCACAAACACACCCAGCGTTCGCCCAGACACTCCCCCGTTTCTCCAGCCACTCCCGCGTTTTTTCCGGAAACGGTAGCGTTTTTTCCCACACGCCCTTAAAACGGCCAGTTTCCGCCCAGTAACACCCATTTCCTGTCAATCACACTACGATCGCCGGAGCAATGAAAAAGCCGTGAGTAAAAATACTATCTTCATAGCAAACTTACTTGGCGCAGTCGCAGTGCGGACATTGCGCATGCGCACTAAGCGGAAAATCGCTGCGATGCGATGAAATTTACCGAGCGAACGACTCGGAATGAGGGCCATAGTATAGAAGAGTCCGCTGCATGAAACAGTACTATTTATCTCAAAAAGGTGTAGTACTGCTATATTGTGATTTTTTATTGTTGAAAGTGATCCTAATAATAACAAGAACACAATGAAAGTTTTTTTCTCACAGCTGTTGAGAATTTTATTGCATGCTTACAATCAACTAATGGACACTTACTAACAAACTAACAGACTGTTATGTATGGAGTCAATCTATGTTTATACAGCTGGGGGTTGTGTTTGTATATTGTGAATTTTTTATTCTGTATATGTTCTAGATTATTTATTAAATATTTTCTGAGCAATTAAATTTTTTGCTTTATGGATGCCACTCCTTTAAAAACTTTCCTTTCTAGATATAAAATTTGCAGAATTAGATTTGGGAGGGATGTGTCAAACTCAAATCTAAATTGCAGTATAAAAATAAAGATGATCCAATTTGACCGGGCCCATAGGTCTCTATGCCCCAAATGCATGCCCTCAGAGAGACCCCGGGATATTATCTACCGATTACATTACTCTACAGTCAAGGAAGTCTTGAGTAAGTCTTGATGGGCAAAGGAGAATGAGTTTAATGGTCACCTGGTTCAGATTTACCAGGACCTATCCTGGAATAACCTCCAGTAGTGGCACCTACTTACTTCTCTCATGCAGGAACCCCTGAAATGGGACATTAAATTTCGGTGCAGCTTCCCTCTCAGATTCCAAGTTCTCCATGAAGGGCCCAAATTTTGCGCATCACTTGGATTGCTGTCTGTGTCTCTTCCTAATTGGCTTGATCCTCTGGTTACTCCAGCTCTCCCAGTGCCCCACAAGGAGGCATGGCAACAAGTCCAGATGCAGACTCCACAAGGACTCTACAGCTAGTGATGTGGATGTTACCTGACCTGGGACTCTGCCACTTCCGTATGTATCCTTTATATTGCCAGTGAACATGTATGCCCTATTTGCCATCTCCACATTTCTTTACTAATTTTCATGTTAAGTATAAATGTTTTGTTCTCTGAGACTTTACTAATTGGTTGCCCATTCTACACCATATAATATGATCCTAGATCAATCACCATATATAGTTTATTGTTCTTAGTTCTTTTTGCAGCATAGTGCCTGCCCATTGTTATTTGTTTGCTGGTTTAGGCACTTATTTTTTTTCTTACATATTTGTTCCACACAGCCATGGAACTTCCATTTTTGTTTATCCCTCACTGAACTCATTCTTCCCCCTACTCCATTGTAAATCATATGTATCTGTTCTCCTCTCTCTCTCTCTCTCTCTCTCTCTCTCTCTCTCTCTCTCTCTCTCTCTCTCCTCCCACTCCCTTCTCTTTCCTCCTCATGCACTTGTAGCCAGCTTTCTGAGGGGTGGGTCATGTCTCCTGAACTCCATGTACCTACTGTATTTGTGACCACTGATTATGGCTTAGCTATCCATATGTACTAATAATGTGAAGGGCCATGTTGTTCCTGAGAAGCACTCCCTTCTGCTGCACAAAGACAGGGTGGATATAGCTTTTCTGTAAGAGAAATACTTTAAGAAATGTCTCTCCCAGGTTCTCCACTACTGCAATTTTCTGTTTTCCAAATACTTGCGCCTTTAAGACGTATCTTATCCTGTCTATCTATTGGGGATGGTTCAGGCATGTTAGTAAAGGCTATGATTGCCAACAAGAGATTTTCCTTAGTCAATCTCTATATGCCAAACCAGGGTCAATCTTTCTATGCAAATCCATAGAGCTCATTGAGGATCAGTTGGAGGGGATTGTAGTGGTTGAGTGATTTCAATAAGCTTAGAAACCTCACTGGACATTTCCAAAGCCCTCGCTATTCTCTTTAAAAAAAAACAGAAAATTTAGATTGACATGATTTTCATCTGGTCAACACCTGACGGGTTTTGCATCCAGCAGAGAGAGATTATACCTTTCTACTCTGAGTAATATAACCTATCCCCAACTCCTTCAGACTCAGATTTAATGTGATTTAAAGATCAAGAAGTACCTGGATGATATAGCTCTCCTTCCCATTAAAATGGCACACATCATATATTAAATATTTAGATATTGTCCTTCCTAGACATCTTATTGATTTATTCTCTCTCAACCACATACCACTGCTCCATACACTTTGCAAGGAATTGGATCAATGGGTCTTGCAGAATTTCTTGGTTGGGACACATAAATATAAAAAAATTATGTTTTCCCCAGGCTTTTATATTTACTACAGACAATGACAATAGGAATCCCCCAATGTTTTCTCTCTGAGGTCCACACTCTTCTCCATAATTGTGTATGTGGTAGTAGGAAGCCTCAATTTAAGCATGAGGTACAAAGGAGGCAAACAATTGCCTATGATCTCATCATATTACCAGGCCATTGTTTTGAACAGGATATTAGACTGGACTAGGGAAGCAATCGCTGCAGCGATCCAGTCTGAATTAGCCTCTTTGTGACCAGTGTAACCTCGTTTTAGTTAATTATATTTGTTATATGTAAAATAAATGGATTTTAATGATGTTAATAATAATTATATGGGTATAGATGTATTTTGTGGTTAATCTGATATTAATGACCAGTGAAAGATCAATGTGGGAGTGTCTATTATGTGGCTGGCTGTGGGGTGATCTGAGGATTTCCATGGCAACCCAAGAGAAACTATAAATAGCACTGAGGCAAGGACAGTTACAGTTGATCTGAGGTAAATATCTTCACAGGCAGAGGACTGCTGGCTCCCCTTCATCTGGTGAGGGGAAAGGGAGAGCAGTCCCTGAGGTACAAAGAACCAAACAATTCTCATGGGCTGCATAAAAGAGTCTGTTTTAAAACACATTTATTATTATTTTTATTATTATTATTATTATTATTATTTATAATTTTTTTGGTCTGTACAGTAAATATTATTTGCATTTGTTTGAAACAGTGATGAAGACCAAATTTGAACCAGAATTAGCACATAATTGGTTTCAAGCATTATACTTAAACATTTTGCACACAGCACCGTTGTAACTTATCTATTTTGTAATGTGTTCATGTACTTGCTTCTGATACTTTGTGCATTTATTTTATATCCAATTAAATCAGTTCATATTGAAGCAAAGGTGTCATTGACATGAAACTCTACATGTTTGTTCGAGCCCCCTCTAGAAGATTGAACCTGATGCTGATTAGGACAAGGCTGGTTCAGAATGAGAGGGATTTTTTTTTCCCCTAAACTACTTGAAGTTTTTGCTAAATCACATACAGTATGATTTAGGGGATTTTGACTTTGAACCACTGGAGTGTAAATATGGTCACTTGGAGGGAAACATTTTGGGTGATCTGCAGCAGTTTCAAAATGATCAGAAAAATTACACTTTAGTAAATTTCTCCCTGGGCTTCATATTCTGAACTAACTTTGCATAAAGGTGTAGAATTTGCTCTAAGTAATACCAACCAATCAGGTACTTGCTGTCATTTTGTAACTTGCACACTGCAAAAAAAAAATGGCATCCGGTCTATAGATCTACACAAAAAAGTCTACAGTCAATAGGTCAACCACTAATGGTCGACAGGGTGAAAAGGTCAACAAGATCAAAAAGTCAACATGAGAATAGTCAACACACATCTGGCAAACACAAGTTTTTTTGTGGGGGGTTTTCATACTTTTCCATCCACGTGGTTTACGATTGGAAATAGTAACCTGCCAGAAGCTTGGCGAGTGAAGCGATACACTAATAGAGATTTTTTTTGTGGCAGAAAAGTAACAAAACACCCCAAAAAACGTACAAAAAAAGTGTCAACTTTTTTTGTGTTTACCTATTATATGTAAACCTTTTGACCCTGTCTACCTTTTGACCCTGCTGACCTAATGCATGTCGACCATTAGTGATCGACCTATTGACTGTAGACCTTTTTAGTGTAGATTTAATGATCCACACCCAATAAAACCTGTGACCTTAAATCTGGAGATGGCGTTAAGCCTGTTATATTTTGTATATTGTTGTATCAGTGATGTGATCTGCAAAGTGGACTGTGGCCTAAATTGTCCCAATTTAATATGAGCTTCTGTCTGGAACGTTTTTTCATTTCATTATTTGAGATAACATAAACGTTTTTCTAATGATATGGATGTTTTATACAACTAAACATTGTGAACTATAGAAGCTATTGATACCTTATGTAAAAATGCGATTGTGGTTATCATAAAGTAGCCATCAAACACTTGCATTTGTAGTTGGATGGGGTCAATAAATGATACTCCATTGACTGCAATGCATTAATTTGATGTAAATACAGCTAATCCCAAAGTGTAGTCACTAGAACCAATGGTTTCTTGTTTATTTATTTATTACGTTTCCTATATAGTGCAGCATATTCCGTTGCGCTTTACATTGGGCACAACAGTAATAGAACAAAACTGGGTAAAAACAGACAGACATAGAGGTATGAAGGCCCTGCTCTCAAGCTTACACTCTATAAGGACATTTCCAATACAAAATAAAGGAGTCTTTGTAGTAAGCATTAGAGATAAAGTGGACGGAGCTAAAGTACCAGCCAATCAGCTGCTAACTGTCACATCACCAGCTTTGTTTGAAAAATGACAGGTAGGAGCGGGTTGGCTGCTACTTTATCTTTCTCCACTTTATCTCTCTCCAGGGCTTAGTACATAGACTAGAGATGAGCGCCGGAAATTTTTCGGGTTTTGTGTTTTGGTTTTGGGTTCGGTTCCGCGGCCGTGTTTTGGGTTCGACCGCGTTTTGGCAAAACCTCACCGAATTTTTTTTGTCGGATTCGGGTGTGTTTTGGATTCGGGTGTTTTTTTCAAAAAACCCTAAAAAACAGCTTAAATCATAGAATTTGGGGGTCATTTTGATCCCAAAGTATTATTAACCTCAAAAACCATAATTTCCACTCATTTTCAGTCTATTCTGAATACCTCACACCTCACAATATTATTTTTAGTCCTAAAATTTGCACCGAGGTCGCTGTGTGAGTAAGATAAGCGACCCTAGTGGCCGACACAAACACCGGGCCCATCTAGGAGTGGCACTGCAGTGTCACGCAGGATGTCCCTTCCAAAAAACCCTCCCCAAACAGCACATGACGCAAAGAAAAAAAGAGGCGCAATGAGGTAGCTGTGTGAGTAAGATAAGCGACCCTAGTGGCCGACACAAACACCGGGCCCATCTAGGAGTGGCACTGCAGTGTCACGCAGGATGTCCCTTCCAAAAAACCCTCCCCAAACAGCACATGACGCAAAGAAAAAAAGAGGCGCAATGAGGTAGCTGACTGTGTGAGTAAGATAAGCGACCCTAGTGGCCGACACAAACACCGGGCCCATCTAGGAGTGGCACTGCAGTGTCACGCAGGATGTCCCTTCCAAAAAACCCTCCCCAAACAGCACATGACGCAAAGAAAAAAAGAGGCGCAATGAGGTAGCTGACTGTGTGAGTAAGATAAGCGACCCTAGTGGCCGACACAAACACCGGGCCCATCTAGGAGTGGCACTGCAGTGTCACGCAGGATGTCCCTTCCAAAAAACCCTCCCCAAACAGCACATGACGCAAAGAAAAAAAGAGGCGCAATGAGGTAGCTGTGTGAGTAAGATAAGCGACCCTAGTGGCCGACACAAACACCGGGCCCATCTAGGAGTGGCACTGCAGTGTCACGCAGGATGTCCCTTCCAAAAAACCCTCCCCAAACAGCACATGACGCAAAGAAAAAAAGAGGCGCAATGAGGTAGCTGACTGTGTGAGTAAGATAAGCGACCCTAGTGGCCGACACAAACACCGGGCCCATCTAGGAGTGGCACTGCAGTGTCACGCAGGATGTCCCTTCCAAAAAACCCTCCCCAAACAGCACATGACGCAAAGAAAAAAAGAGGCGCAATGAGGTAGCTGACTGTGTGAGTAAGATAAGCGACCCTAGTGGCCGACACAAACACCGGGCCCATCTTCAATCTGACTATCAGGAACTGGACTGCGGGTGCTCCTTCCAGCACTTGCAGGGGGCGTGCAAATGGTGGAAGGCGCATGCTCTTCACGTCCAGTGTTGGGAAGGTCAGGCATCGCAACCGACACAATTGGACTCTCCTTGTGGATTTGGGATTTCGAAGAACGCACAGTTCTTTGCTGTGCTTTTTCCAGCTTGAGTCTTTTCATTTTTCTAGCGAGAGGCTGAGTGCTTCCATCCTCATGTGAAGCTGAACCACTAGCCATGAACATAGGCCAGGGCCTCAGCCGTTCCTTGCCACTCCGTGTGGTAAATGGCATATTGGCAAGTTTACGCTTCTCCTCCGACAATTTTATTTTAGGTTTTGGAGTCCTTTTTTTACTGATATTTGGTGTTTTGGATTTGACATGCTCTGTACTATGACATTGGGCATCGGCCTTGGCAGACGACGTTGCTGGCATTTCATCGTCTCGGCCATGACTAGTGGCAGCAGCTTCAGCACGAGGTGGAAGTTGATCTTGATCTTTCCCTAATTTTGGAACCTCAACATTTTTGTTCTCCATATTTTAATAGGCACAACTAAAAGGCACCTCAGGTAAACAATGGAGATGGATGGATACTAGTATACAATTATGGATGGACTGCCGAGTGCCGACACAGAGGTAGCTACAGCCGTGGACTACCGTACTGTACTGTGTCTGCTGCTAATATAGACTGGTTGATAATGAGATGTAGTATGTATAAAGAAGAAAGAAAAAAAAACCACGGGTAGGTGGTATACAATTATGGACGGACTGCCGAGTGCCGACACAGAGGTAGCTACAGCCGTGGACTACCGTACTGTACTGTGTCTGCTGCTAATATAGACTGGATGATAATGAGATGTAGTATGTATAAAGAAGAAAGAAAAAAAAACCACGGGTAGGTGGTATACAATTATGGACGGACTGCCGAGTGCCGACACAGAGGTAGCTACAGCCGTGGACTACCGTACTGTACTGTGTCTGCTGCTAATATAGACTGGTTGATAATGAGATGTAGTATGTATAAAGAAGAAAGAAAAAAAAACCACGGGTAGGTGGTATACAATTATGGATGGACTGCCGAGTGCCGACACAGAGGTAGCTACAGTCGTGGACTACCGTACTGTACTGTGTCTGCTGCTAATATAGACTGGATGATAATGAGATGTAGTATGTATAAAGAAGAAAAAAAAAAACCACGGGTAGGTGGTATACAATTATGGATGGACTGCCGAGTGCCGACACAGAGGTAGCTACAGCCGTGGACTACCATACTGTACTGTGTCTGCTGCTAATATAGACTGGATGATAATGAGATGTAGTATGTATAAAGAAGAAAGAAAAAAAAACCACGGGTAGGTGGTATACAATTATGGATGGACTGCCGAGTGCCGACACAGAGGTAGCTACAGCCGTGAACTACCGTACTGTGTCTGCTGCGACTGGATGATAAATAATGATATAAAAAATATATATATATCACTACTGCAGCCGGACAGGTATATATTATATAATGACGGACCTGCTGGACACTGTCTGTCAGCAGAATGAGTTTTTTATAGAATAAAAAAACACCACACAAGTCACACGACGAGTGTTTAACTTTTTCAGGCAATCACAATATAGTATACTATACTGGTGGTCAGTGTGGTCAGGTCACTGGTCAGTCACACTGGCAGTGGCACTCCTGCAGCAAAAGTGTGCACTGTTTAATTTTAATAATATGTACTCTTGGCTCCTGCTATAACCTATAACTGCTCCCCAGTCTCCCCCACAATTAAGCTGTGTGAGCACAGTCAGATATTATACATAGATGATGCAGCACACTGGGCTGAGCACAGATATGGTATGTGACTGAGTCACTGTGTATCGTTTTTTTCAGGCAGAGAACGGATTATATTAAATAAAACTGCACTGGTGGTCACTGGTCAGTGGTCAGTCACTAGTAAACTCTGCACTCTCTAGTACTCCTAAGCTCCAGTAAATCAAGTGTCTCTGTCTCAATCTCACTCTCTCTCTTCTAATCTAAATGGAGAGGACGCCAGCCACGTCCTCTCCCTATCAATCTCAATGCACGTGTGAAAATGGCGGCGACGCGCGGCTCCTTATATAGAATCCGAGTCTCGCGATAGAATCCGAGCCTCGCGAGAATCCGACAGCGTCATGATGACGTTCGGGCGCGCTCGGGTTAACCGAGCAAGGCGGGAAGATCCGAGTCGCTCGGATCCGTGTAAAAAAAGCTGAAGTTCGGGCGGGTTCGGATTCCGAGGAACCGAACCCGCTCATCTCTAACATAGACCCATTTATTTTGTATTGGAAATGCCCCTATAGATTGTAAGCTTGAAAGCTTTAAGTAAGGTTAAAAATGCTAATAAAATCATGCCGTTCGATTCCAGTGAATTTGAGGCTTATAAGAGATACTACATGACGTAGACTTTATGGAAGTTACAAATATTATAGCTATGTATGTAAATATAATTATAATTATATTTTAATATTATTTCTCTGACGTCCTAGTGGATGCTGGGGACTCCGTCAGGACCATGGGGAATAGCGGCTCCGCAGGAGACAGGGCACAAAATTTAAAAGTTTGACCACTAGGTGGTGTGTACTGGCTCCTCCCCCTATGACCCTCCTCCAAGCCTCAGTTAGGTTTTTGTGCCCGTCCGAGCAGGGTGCAATCTAGGTGGCTCTCATAAAGAGCTGCTTAGAGTAAAAGTTTTGATAGTTTTATTATTTTCAGTGAGTCCTGCTGGCAGCAGGCTCACTGCAACGAGGGACCTAGGGGAGAAGAAGTGAACTCACCTGCGTGCAGGATGGATTTGCTTCTTAGGCTACTGGACACTAGCTCCAGAGGGACGATCACAGGTACAGCCTGGATGGGTCACCGGAGCCGCGCCGCCGACCCCCTTGCAGATGCCGAAGTAAGAAGAGGTCCAGAAACCGGCGGCTGAAGGCTTTTCAGTCTTCATGAGGTAGCGCACAGCACTGCAGCTGTGCGCCATTGCGCTCAGGCACACTTCACACCGGCGGTCACTGAGGGTGCAGGGCGCTGGGGGGGGCGCCCTGGGCAGCAATGTTAATACCTTTCTGGCTAAAAAGAATACATCACATATAGTCCATGAGGCTATATGGATGTATTTCACCCCTGCCAGGTCTCAGAAAAACCGGGAGAAGAGCCCGCCGGAATAGGGGGCGGGGCCTATCTCCTCAGCACACAGCGCCATTTTCCTACACAGCTCCGCTGCTAGGAAGGCTCCCAGGCTCTCCCCTGCACTGCACTACAGAAACAGGGTAAAAAACAGAGAGGGGGGGCATTTTTTGGCGATATTATATATATTTAAGCAGCTATAAGGAAACAACACTTATATAAGGTTGTTCCTATATAATTATAGCGCTTTGGTGTGTGCTGGCAAACTCTCCCTCTGTCTCCCCAAAGGGCTAGTGGGGTCCTGTCTTCTATCAGAGCATTCCCTGTGTGTCTGCTGTGTGTCGGTACGTGTGTGTCGACATGTATGAGGACGATGTTGGTGTGGAGGCGGAGCAATTGCCGGTAATGGTGATGTCACCCCCTAGGGAGTCGACACCGGAATGGATGGCTTTGTTTATGGAATTACGTGATAATGTCAGCACGCTGCAAAAGTCGGTTGACGACATGAGACGACCGGCAAACCGGTTAGTACCTGTACAGGCGTCTCAAACACCGTCAGGGGCTGTAAAACGCCCTTTGCCTCAGTCGGTCGACACAGACCCAGACACGGACACCGAATCTAGTGTCGACGGTGAAGAAACGAACGTATTTTCCAGTAGGGCCACACGTTATATGATCACGGCAATGAAGGAGGCTTTGCATATCTCTGATACTGCAAGTACCACAAAAAGGGGTATTATGTGGGGTCTGAAAAAACTACCTGTAGTTTTTCCTGAATCAGAGGAATTGAATGACGTGTGTGATGAAGCATGGGTTACCCCTGATAAAAAACTGCTAATTTCAAAGAAGTTATTGGCGTTATACCCTTTCCCGCCAGAGGTTAGGGCGCGCTGGGAAACACCCCCTAGGGTGGACAAGGTGCTCACACGTTTATCCAAACAAGTGGCGTTACCGTCTCCTGATACGGCCGCCCTCAAGGATCCAGCTGATAGGAGGCTGGAAAATACTCTAAAAAGTATATACACACATACTGGTGTTATACTGCGACCAGCAATCGCCTCAGCTTGGATGTGCAGTGCTGGGGTGGCTTGGTCGGATTCCCTGACTGAAAATATTGATACCCTGGATAGGGACAGTATTTTATTGACTATAGAGCAATTAAAGGATGCATTCCTTTATATGCGAGATGCACAGAGGGATATCTGCACTCTGGCATCAAGAGTAAGTGCGATGTCCATATCTGCCAGAAGAAAAGGAAAGGGTAAGAGACTGCAGCAAGCAGCCCCTTTCCAGGAGCAGAAGTCCTCCCCGGCTTCTGCAGAGGCCTCAGCATGACGCTGGGACCTTACAAGCGGACTCAGGGGCGGTGGGGGGTCGCCTCAAGAATTTCAGCGCACAGTGGGCTCACTCGCAGGTGGACCCCTGGATCCTGCAGGTAGTATCTCAGGGTTACAGGTTGGAATTCGAGAAGTCTCCCCCTCGCCGGTTCCTAAAATCTGCTTTGCCAACGTCTCCCTCAGACAGGGCGACGGTATTGGAAGCCATTCACAAGCTGTATTCTCAGCAGGTGATAATCAAGGTACCCCTTCTACAACAGGGAAAGGGGTATTACTCCACGCTATTTGTGGTACCGAAGCCGGACGGCTCGGTAAGACCTATCCTAAATCTGAAATCTCTGAACCTGTACATACAAAAATTCAAGTTCAAGATGGAGTCACTCAGAGCAGTGATAGCGAATCTGGAAGAAGGGGATTTTATGGTGTCCTTGGACATCAAGGATGCTTACCTTCATGTCCCAATTTGCCCTTCACACCAAGGGTACCTCAGGTTCGTGGTACAAAACTGTCATTATCAGTTTCAGACGCTGCCGTTTGGATTGTCCACGGCACCCAGGGTCTTTACCAAGGTAATGGCCGAAATGATGATCCTTCTTCGAAGAGAAGGCGTATTAATTATCCCTTACTTGGACGATCTCCTGATAAGGGCAAGATCCAGAGAACAGCTGGAGGTCGGAGTAGCACTAACTCAAGTAGTGCTCCAACAGCACGGGTGGATTCTGAATTTTCCAAAATCCCAACTAATCCCGACGACACGTCTGCTGTTCCTAGGGATGATTCTGGACACTGTTCAGAAAAAGGTATTTCTTCCGGAGGAGAAAGCCAGGGAGTTATCCGAACTCGTCAGGAACCTCCTAAAACCAGGGACAGTGTCTGTGCATCAATGCACAAGAGTCCTGGGAAAAATGGGGGTCTCTCTGTTATGGTGGTTGCAGAGTGCTCATCTGTTAGAGGGCCGCAGATTCGGCATACAGAACTGGGTCCTAGTGACCACGGATGCCAGCCTGAGAGGCTGGGGAGCGGTCACACAAGGAAGAAACTTCCAGGGCGTGTGGTCAAGCCTGGAAACGTCTCTTCACATAAATATACTGGAACTAAGAGCAATCTACAATGCTCTAAGCCTGGCAAAACCTCTGCTTCAGGGTCAGCCGGTGTTGATCCAGTCGGACAACATCACGGCAGTCGCCCACGTAAACAGACAGGGCGGCACAAGAAGCAGGAGGGCAATGGCAGAAGCTGCAAGGATTCTTCGCTGGGCGGAAAATCATGTGATAGCACTGTCAGCAGTGTTCATCCCGGGAGTGGACAACTGGGAAGCAGACTTCCTCAGCAGACACGATCTTCACCCGGGAGAGTGGGGACTTCATCCAGAAGTCTTCCACATGATTGTAGTCCATTGGGAAAGACCAATGGTGGACATGATGGCGTCCCGCCTCAACAAAAAACTGGACAGGTATTGCGCCAGGTCAAGAGACCCTCAGGCAATAGCTGTAGACGCTCTGGTAACACCATGGGTGTACCAGTCAGTGTATGTGTTCCCTCCTCTGCCTCTCATACCCAAGGTACTGAGAATTATACTGCAAAGGGGAGTAAGAACGATACTAGTGGCTCCGGACTGGCCAAGAAGGACTTGGTACCCGGAACTTCAGGAGATGCTCACGGAAGATCCGTGGCCTCTACCTCTAAGACGTGATCTGCTTCAGCAGGGACCGTGTCTATTCCAAGACTTACCGCGGCTGCGTTTGACGGCATGGCGGTTGAACGCCGGATCCTAAGGGAAAAAGGCATTCCGGAAGAGGTCATCCCTACCCTGGTCAAAGCCAGGAAGGAGGTGACTGCACAACATTATCACCGCATTTGGAGAAAATATGTTGCATGGTGTGAGGCCAGGAAGGCCCCGACAGAGGAATTTCAACTGGGTCGATTCCTACATTTCCTGCAAACAGGATTATCTATGGGCCTCAAATTAGGGTCCATTAAGGTTCAAATTTCGGCCCTGTCGATTTTCTTCCAGAAAGAATTGGCTTCAGTTCCTGAAGTCCAGACTTTTGTAAAAGGAGTACTACATATACAACCCCCGGTTGTGCCCCCAGTGGCACCGTGGGATCTCAATGTAGTTTTGGATTTTCTCAAATCCCATTGGTTTGAGCCACTCAAATCGGTAGATTTGAAATATCTTACATGGAAAGTAACCATGCTACTGGCCCTGGCTTCAGCCAGGAGAGTGTCGGAATTGGCGGCTTTATCGTATAAAAGCCCATATCTGATTTTCCATTCGGACAGGGCAGAATTGAGGACGCGTCCTCATTTTCTGCCTAAGGTGGTATCAGCGTTTCACCTGAACCAGCCTATTGTGGTGCCTGCGGCTACTAGCGATTTGGAGGATTCCAAGTTGCTGGACGTTGTCAGAGCATTGAAAATATATATTTCAAGGACGGCTGGAGTCAGAAAATCTGACTCGCTGTTTATACTGTATGCACCCAACAAGCTGGGTGCTCCTGCTTCTAAGCAGACGATTGCTCGTTGGATTTGTAGCACAATTCAACTGGCACATTCTGTGGCAGGCCTGCCACAGCCTAAATCTGTCAATGCCCACTCCACAAGGAAGGTGGGCTCATCTTGGGCGGCTGCCCGAGGGGTCTCGGCATTACAACTCTGCCGAGCAGCTACGTGGTCAGTGGAGAACACGTTTGTAAAATTCTACAAATTTGATACCCTGGCTAAGGAGGACCTGGAGTTCTCTCATTCGGTGCTGCAGAGTCATCCGCACTCTCCCGCCCGTTTGGGAGCTTTGGTATAATCCCCATGGTCCTGACGGAGTCCCCAGCATCCACTAGGACGTCAGAGAAAATAAGAATTTACTCACCGGTAATTCTATTTCTCGCAGTCCGTAGTGGATGCTGGGCGCCCATCCCAAGTGCGGATTGTCTGCAATACTTGTACATAGTTATTGTTACAAAAAAATCGGGTTGTTTATTGTTGTGAGCCATCTTTTCAGAGGCTCCTACGTTATCATACTGTTAACTGGGTTCAGATCACAAGTTGTACGGTGTGATTGGTGTGGCTGGTATGAGTCTTACCCGGGATTCAAAATGTACGCTCGTCCGGGCACAGTATCCTAACTGAGGCTTGGAGGAGGGTCATAGGGGGAGGAGCCAGTACACACCACCTAGTGGTCAAACTTTTAAATTTTGTGCCCTGTCTCCTGCGGAGCCGCTATTCCCCATGGTCCTGACGGAGTCCCCAGCATCCACTACGGACTACGAGAAATAGAATTACCGGTGAGTAAATTCTTATTTTTTTTACATATTTTTCCCAGTGTTAAATATGTGGACTAGTTTTTGAACAAATATCCCAGGGCATAGAAAACCACTTACTTTTCTGTGATTATTATGTTATAAAAAAAAACACACTGAAAGGCTTTCTTATGAACTGCAAATTGACACCTTATGGCAGAACAAATAGGATAGTAATAGTACTCAAGGTCAGGCTAAAATACAATTTATTAGCTTCAATCTTTCACAAAGTAACTTACAGTTATATTTCAGGTAAATGCTGCTTTTAACTGACCAGGAAACAGGGCCATTCCAACTGCTATTATGTGACATACATTACTTCATCAAAGAGAATGTCTTCTTTCCAATACAGTATGTCTAGCTTTAGAATAAACCACATACAATGTGTTATACCTTCTTTATTATAGTATTAGAAATCGCTGATTGTGTTGTATTGCAAAGTGCCAAAAATCAACTATTTGTTGGTGGGGCCAAAGGAAAAAAAATGCAACGTCTACCTTTGGTTTTATTTCTTATTGATACTGTATTGTCTCTTATATGTTAGTATTGATGCTTAAAAACATCACTAGATAGCAGTTGTGCTTAATGAACAACAATTATTTAATTAGTTTAACAGAAACGCAACATCATTGATTTTCCTAATTTTTCAGGAGCATATTTTGAAAATGACATTTATTTATTTATTTATTTATTTGCCCTGTATTCCCAAAATTATAATCTTTTGTTTGTTTTTTTAGCATGTTTGAAATTAATTAATTACCACCAATGTCATTAATATTGCAAATAAAATTCACATTTAAGAGCAAGATGTTAGCGTCAATGGAGAAACACCAGTTTAAACTGACCAATAGACAGAGTTCAGCAATAGGAGTCCATTTATTGAAAAGTACAGAACCTAGCTTTGTTAAACCGACCAAAGAAAGATTACATTTTATTCGTTGGTTCTAGATCATTTAAATAAGGAAATTGGGTGATGAGACATTTGTTGCATGAACCTAGCCACTGTAGGTTTACAACAACTATGAGCTAACTTTTTGCACCATGAAATGCTGCAATATAGTACAGAGCACTTTTGGACACACTATGCCCAATATAAAGAAAAATATTAAAGACAGTCCCAGCGTCCACTGACTGCCATGATTAATTTAAGCCATAACTGAAGCTAAATATAACAGTATTTTCTCTTGTAGGTGCACTAATATTGTACAGTAGTTTGCTGAGGCATCTTCCTGATCCAAAAGGTAGGCATGTACTGTACCTTGAAAGGCTCTGAGTGGATCAGTTAGGTGAAGCGTTACAAAAAGCAAATTATAGTGAATAACTATGGAATTTAGGACACACCGGAAACTTCATAATATCATTTTATTGAATGGTGAATATTTCTGTGCAATAAACATTATTGAGTCCATTTGTTTAGCTACAGCTGGGATAGGCAGAAAGTGGGAAGTGATGCACCTTGCTGATTACCAGAGGCGTCGGAATGGGGGGGGGGGGGCCCTGGCTGCTGCTGGATGGCTCACCCCGCCCTTGTCATTAGCCCCGCCCACTGTCAGCTGCGATAGAATCCAGGAGAGCAACACCCCGCCCGCTGATAGGGAGACCTGGAATTGTAAGCGCTTCTTCTCTGACTGGCTGTGGGGGGCTGTGGGCACCAGTCAGTGTGAGGGATGGTGGGCACCAGTCTGTGTGAGGGATGGTGGGCGTCAGTGTGAGAGACGGTGGGCACCAGTCAGTGTGAGGGACAGTGGGCATCAGTCAGTGTGAGAGATGGTGGGCACCAGTCTGTGTGAGGGATGGTGGGCACCAGTCTGTGTGAGAGACGGTGGGCACCAGTCAGTGTGAGGAACTGTGGGCATCAGTCAATGTGAGAGATGGTGGGCATCAGTCTGCGTGAGGGACTGTGGGCACCAGTCAGTGTGAGGGACTGTGGGCACCAGTCAGTGTGAGGGACTGTGGGCACCAGTCAGTGTGAGGGATGGTGGGCATCAGTCAGTGTGAGGGATGGTGGGCATCAGTCAATGTGAGGAACTGTGGGCATCAGTCAGTGTGAGAGACAGTGGGCATCAGTCTGTGTCAGGGACGGTGGGCATCAGTCAATATGTGAGGAACTGTGGGCATCAGTCTGTGTGAGGGACTGTGGGCATGAGTCTGTGTGAGGGACTGTGGGCATCAGTCTGTGTGAGGGACTGCGGGCATCAGTCTGTGTGAGGGACTGCGGGCATCAGTCAGGGTGAGGGACTGTGGGCACCAGTCAGGGTGAGGGACTTGTGGGCATCAGTCAGCATGAGGGACTGTGGGCATCAGTCAGCATGAGGGACTGTGGGCATCAGTCAGTGTGAGTTAGGCTAGGTGAAGTACCGCTGCGGTACTCAGTGCCTGCCCAATCATAACATTCACACCCCCTCCTCCCCTATGCTGTGGCAGTAGCCCTGTGTATTAGCCTTTGCTCCTGCTCACAGCCTCATACCGGCACTGGGAGCACTGGACAGTCACGGCTGCCGCGCGTGAGGACATCAATTTATCCTACTCCTTCCACCATGTTCTACGGCTCCCCCTCCATCGACTGCCTGAGACACGCAGGCCTTGCATTTGAAGTTCCGCCAGAAAGGAAGCAGCAGAGGTATGCTGTTGACCGAGGGAAGCATATCCTGCTGCTTGGACTGTCTGTACGGAGGGGTGGACGCTGTGGACCCCAGGCCAGCAATGGGATCCCGGAGTGCGCGTCCTTCCTGCCCGCAGGGGAGCACCTCAGTGAGAGCCTGGTCCTGTTGCTGGTGTCATGGCTGGAGAGTGGTCTTTTGCTGCGGAGGATCGCTGGGGAAAGCTGGGTGCAAGGACCTTGCCAGCAGACGCTGCCCACCTGGATAGCCTGGGCAAGAACCTGCTGCTGGTGGTGCTCTGCCTGACATTTGAAGTGGAGGTTGGATTGAAATTTGCCACCAAAATTGTGATATACCTGCTGAACCCGTCATGTGCTCACCATGGTTGCAGGTAATGCTAATAATACAGTAATGATGCACCAACACATATGGTTAGCATGTCACCCACTGTCGCAGTGTGCTGGGAAGCTAGGGGTGCCAAACTGAAATTATATCTTGCCCCCCCCAACCTAAAAACGTTCTGACGCCCCTGCTGATTACTAACAAAGAGCAACCTGCAAACAACATTCTGGACAGGTATAAGTAATTATAAAGAGTGAGGGACTGATTACTATTACTATGGTCAATTAATACTGTGGTATATAAATAATATCTATTACTTTGCCACTCGCAAGCAACCTGTGTCAACCAGATTCTCTTTCTTAGTCTAAAATTTCAAAGTAGAACCTTGCACAGTACCCATTGTGTGTGTAAAGTATGTCATTGGGTGCCCTGGAGGCTACATTGTTTGATTCATCATTCACATTAAAAGAAATGTAGTGTTAATGGACTCTGTGGCCAAATGCCAATGCCATTTAAATTGTACTAGTACATTTTGTATTCTCTGTGGAATCAGTGGAGTAAAATTTTAAAGAGGAAGGAAAAAACTGGGCACAACAATGAAAATTAAGGGCTTTCTCTATTCTTACAGTGCATGTGAGCTGATTGAGGTTGGAAGGTTGGAAGGTTGGGACAGAGATACCTCAGATGTAATGTGAACATTTTTAAATATTTTACTAGCTAATAGTTAGGACAGCATCGCTAACAGTTTAGTCCATCTATAATCAAAAATGATTGATACTGTGCCTAGAGAAGAAGATAAGGTGGTTTTCAGTTGTGGATACATGGAATTATAGGCTATTTTAAAAACATGGTATTGTAAAAGTGCAATATGCCACCTAATTGTATGTATTTCATAGACAATATAGAGCACTGATATCCCATCGATAGACATATCTCATACCTACAGAATACTACTTCTCCTAAACTTCTGCCCAATTATGAAATTCACTATTACTGTTCATCTGGCCAATCTCTCCTCCAAATCTGTAAATGTTCTTTGCAAACTCACTTCTTTATTTTAGTTTACTCTACCCTAGCCTATACAACTCACACTTATTGCACTTTCAGTTGGCATTGATTTTGTGTACTGTAACATAGTTGTCACTGGTTTTGGTTTACACTGTACATGTCTTGTTTTCCCCATTACCAGTGCCGTAGAACATTGTGATGCCTTACAAATCAACTACAGCAGTAATAATAAAAATTATAACCAGCATATTATCTAGTCATCAGTTTGCACTGCTCGTGAACCAAAATCCCTAGTGGACAGCAAATAATAATCAGAACATTATGTCTTGTAGTACCCAGTACTGTATATCACAGCTACAGTTGCCATGGCCAGCATATTATAAAACAACACACCTTCATATCTAGCAGGTCCTAACAGCCACTGCATCCAGCATATTATACCCAACAATGATCAACATACTGTATCATGTTCAACAATGACTACTGTATTATAGCCAAATCTACATAGATTCCTTTAAAACCAAGTGTAGAATATAGAATTAATATCCCCAGTATATATACAGTACATTATGCTGTCCACTGAAACAAAATGTCAGCGTATACTATATATTCTACTACAAAAATCACAAAATATACCTTTTACCACAAAAATCACAATGTAACTTGTACCACAAAAATGACAGAATATACTTTTTGTTACCCAATTCATGATATATGGGAACCATGTATGCTATGGTTCTACATCTCTTCCACATATGGTATACAGTGCATCTGGAAAGTATTCACAGCGATTCACTTTTTCCACATTTTGTTAAGTTACAGCCTTATTCCAAAATGGAGTAAATTGATTTTTCCCCTCAAAATTCTACACACACAACCCCATAATAACAACATGAACAAAGTTTTTTTGTGATTTTTGCAACTTTATTAAAAATAAAAAAATAAAAATCACATGTACATAAAAATTCACAGCCTTTGCCATAAGGATCAAAATTGAGCTCAGATGCATCCTGTTTCCACTGATCATCCTTGAGATGGTCCTACAGCTTAATTGGAGTCCACCTGTGGTAAATTCAGTTGATTGGACATGATTTGGAAAGGCACACACCTGTCTACATAAGGTCCCACAGATGACAGTGCATGCCTGAGCACAAACCAAGCATGAAGTCAAAGGAATTGTCTGTAGACCTCCGAGACAGGATTGACTTGAGGCACAAATCTGGGGAAGGGTACAGAAAAATACCTGCTGCTTTGAAGGTCCCAATTAGCACAGTGGCCTCCATCATCCGTAAATGGAAGAAGTTCAGAACCACCAGGACTTTCTAGAGCTGGCCGGCTGTCTAAACTGAGCAATCGGGGGAGAAGGGTCCCAGTCAGGGAGGTGACAAAGAACCCGATGGTTACTCTTTCAGAGCTACAGCATTCCACTGTGGTGAGAGGAGAACCTTCCAGAAGGATAACCATCTCTGCAGCAATCTACCATTCAGGCTGTATGGTAGAGTGGCCAGACAGAAGCCACTCCTTAATAAAAAAGCACATAGCAGCCCACCTGGAGTTTGCCAAAATGCACCTGAAGGACTCTCAGGCCATGAGAAACAAAATTCTCTGGTCTGAAGAGACAAAGATTGAACTCTTTGGCATGAATGCCAGGCGTCATGTTTGGAGAAAACCAGGCACAGCTCATCACCAGGCCAATACCATCCCTACAGTGAAGCATTGTAGTGACAGCATCATGCTGTGGAGATGTTTTTCACCTGCAGGAACTGGGAGACTAGTAAGGATAGAGGGAAAGATGAATGCAGCAATGTACGGAGATATCCTGGATGAAAACCTGCTTCAGGGCGCTCTTGATCTCAGACTGGGACAATGGTTCCTCTTTCAGCAGGACAACGACCCTAATCACACAGCCAAGATATCAAAGGAGTGGCTTCAGGACAACACTTTGATTGTCCTTTAGTGGCCCAGCCAGAGCCCAGACTTGAATTCGATTGACATCTCTGGAGAGATCTGAAAATGGATGTGCACCGATGCTACTCATCCAACCTGAATGAGCTTGAGAGGTGCTGCAAAGAGGAATGGGCGAAACTGCCCAAATATAGGTGTGCCAAGTTAGTGGCATCATATTCAAAAAGACTTGAGACTGTAATTGCTGCCAAAGGTGAATCAACAAAGTATTAAGCAAAGGCTGTGAATACTTATGTACATGTGATTTCTTAGTTTTTTATTTATAATAAATTTGCAAAAATATCATAAAAACTTTTTTCACGTTGTCATTATGGGGTATTGTGTGTAGAATTTTGAGGAAAAAAATGAATTTATTCCATTTTGGAACTAGGCTGTAACATAGCAAAATGTGGAAAAAGTGAAGCACTGTGAATACTTTCCGGATGCACTGTACATGATACAATGCTTGTAGCATGCACAGTATACCACCAATCATAAAATGAAAATCAGTGACATTAAGTTGGTGCATGTAGTCTGGCTTGCTAGTTTGTGGAATGTTTTTTTAATAGCCAGAGAAATTATCCAGAAACTACACGTTAACTATTTGTTTGCCAGACAGGATTTGATATGATATGACAACATTTATAGTGTTAACATGAGAATGTTGACATTAACCATGTCTACATTCCTCATGTGAAATGTGGAGATAAAAGAATGTCAAGATAATGTCCTTGGTGTCCCAGTGGCAACTTACCTGCTTCCGACAGCCGCAGAGGTTCCTGTGTCTTCTTCCTGCTCCCAGTGGTCTTGTGTGTCACCTCTGGTGAAGTCATCTGAAGGAGCAGTGTATTGGAGAGTATCCTGTCCCTATCCCTACTCCCTTCCCCTAACCTCTCCCTAGCCACTACCCATAACCATAACCTCTCCCTAGTGTCTAACTCTAATCCTTTCTCTATTCCCTACCCCTAACCTCTCCCTAATCCTTTCTCTAGTGCATAAACCTAACCTCTCCCTTGTACTTAACCCTAACCCTACCTTCCTGCATTCCTAACCCTTATGTTACCAATATGAAGATGTGGGCATTTCAAATGTTGTCATTTTGAGAATGTTAACATGTTGCTTGTTTTATGATAATAGTGGTGTTGATATTATGAATGCCCTACATTGTTATTGTCAACTTGATGGGTACATCCTTGTCAGACATATCATAGTTACATCTGCTTAAAATGAGACAAGTGATAGGGTGTCACAATCTATCATTCTATAGAACATTATTTTGTAACTTGATATACTGTATGCCAAATATTCCACAGGTGTTAGGCAGGAACAATATCCACCAACATTTATATAGGGCAGAGTTCACTGTTTATTAGGCCCACTGCACCAAGAAAGGCAAGTACAGTAGGTCTGGTACATAACACAAGGATGACCCTCACTGGTTTATTGCACTGGATACTGGGCCTAAATGCCCCCCTAGTCATCAGGGAGGTGATTTCTGACCACCAGAGACCTAAAACCATGACCCAAATGCCTCTTTCCTACAAAAATGGCACAACTGGTCAAAATGATATACTTTCCAAGGTGCAATGTACTCTTAGATCCCAAGTATTGTTTGGCTTCTCATATCACAGTTGATTTACATGCAAATACTGGGCCTAATTCAAGGTTGATTGCAAAATAACATTTTCTATAATGGGCAAAACCATGTGCACTCCAGGTGGGACAGATATAACATGTGCAGAGAGAGTTAGATTTGGGTGAGGTGTGTTCAAACTGAAATCTAAATTGCAGTGTAAAAATAAAGCAGCCAGTATTTACCCTGCACAGAAACAATATAACCCACCCAAATCTAACTCTCTCTGTACATGTTATATCTGTCCCACCTGCAGTGAACATGGTTTTGCCCATTATGGGACAATTTTATTTTGCAATCAACCTTGAATTAGGCCCACTGCGTCACTACTATAAATGCCACTATTAAAGATAGTTTTGTGGCGTTTCTTACCTTTGTTTACTTATATGTCATACTCCAAAAGTATTCTGGAACTTTGGCTATTTGCCACTATGTATTACAATGAGAATACTTAGGTAGCTTTAACAGTGTATTACATCACACCCAGTCTAATGGTTTGTGTTTTTGTGCAGGTTATTGTGTTGTAAGGGCATGCATTGCTTTTGTATATTAACATGGGTGTCACATACTGCTGAGAATAAACTGGTCCGATATTTGTTGTGCTTAGACTATTTTATCCCATTAAAGTGTTGACAGAAAGTGATCCACTCAACTATGTTGATCAGCAATTATTAGTGAGTATACTCTCCCTTTTGTTTACCTGTAAAGCCAGGAAAGGAACCATCCGACACGTAGATGCTGTAGGCCAATAACGTCTGACAAGTGTAGGTCCTATAGGTGATTACAGGTGGCCTAAGACACTTGTCCAAGAGATACCGTTACATCCAACCCGGTAAAAGATTCCTCAACCAGAGGGTTAATGAAAATGAATGATACTCTTTCCGAGCCTTGTTCCAGGACTGATCATGAACAGTGAAACTTCCTGAAGGTGATTAGGCCATGACAGATATATTTCACTCACCCCTTTAACAACTAGAAACAAAGCAAGTCTTTATTCTTTCAGGAAAGAGACCTTTCTCAAATATGGGGACCAAAAACTTTTGATATTTGGTATGGAAATAGTAAAAACCAATCAAATGATAGTAATAAATCTCACAGGGTGCCATTTTATTTAAGTGTTTAGTAGTGCTGTGCATGTCCTGGTACTAGAGTATTCAGTCAATGTCACCAGTCACTATGTTGATCTCAGTATGGCAGCGCCAGGATCCCAACACCGCTGAAATGCAACTTAGACCATTTCACCCATGGTGTCATCATTTAAACATGCTGTTTACCTTCATGTTTAAAGTCACAACAAGGATGAAATGCTCTAAATGGCATTTCAGCTGTGTAGGGTTCTCAGCTTTGGCATACTGAAGTCGACATAGTGACTGATAAAATTGTCACTGTAAGCCTACCATACTGTACCCTATTATAGAACTATGACTTCACCAAAAGCCATAATTATTATGTACACTAGGCTTCGCTGTGTTTGTTTTTCTAAATCCATCAAATGTAAACTTTTTTCCCACTGCGAAGCAATGGTCAGTAAGCGCAACTGAATACTTGTCTTAAGATGAAGTACAGAGAGCCATATTCCTAACTAGTGTATCTTCCTCTGCCCATAAAGCTTATACATATAATATTGATATTTATTTATTTATTTGTTTATTTATTTATTTATTTATTTATTACAATTTGGTTTCCTTGTTACTGTTGTATTTTTGCTCACTGCTTGTGTTTTGCAACAGTGGCCATATTGCAATTTGACCTATTGTGATATAATTATATGAATTTGTTACTTTCCTTGATAATGAAAATGTTGGCTTGTATACAGTGCTCATTCAGCTTCAGTCCTTGCCCAGGTGTTGTCATTTCTGCAACTAATGCATCTTGTAATCTGAACTACCGTAAAATAACAAATCTAATATACAAAATAAATTGTTCTATGGTATGGTAGTCTACAATATAGTAATACATTTTGGCAAATTATTTGGCCAAACAAGAGTCCAATCTAGTCACTTCACAAAACAAATCTCATTCTTGGTATGGAAAATTATTTTGGCACGCAAACAACTTTATTGGATGTTGGGGCAAAAACCTAATCATGCATTGTTAAGAAAATGATCAATATTTTTAGGAAATATAAAATACTTAATTTACCATTTCTACATTTTTATTTTTTATTAAATATCCCATTTTTTATTTTATTTTAAAGATTGACTTAGTACAGGTAACATATACTATGAAACTATTATTAAACTTCCCTCTTGATCTGCTTAGAAAGAGTTGAATGAATTAAAGCAAATTAAATGAATGTAGTTTAAATTTGAGACTGTAGTCAACTGCATATATGCTGGTCTCCAGGAAAGTGGCACTGCAGGCATTTTACTGGTGATATCCATACTGCACATGTGATTTCACACCACTGTAGCTGTTGATGCTAGAATCATGAAAGGCCGGTATACAAGAAATGAGTGTGTGGTGTGGACCCCGGGGGCAGATGTTCCCCCCCCCCCCACACACACCCTGCTCCCATTATAGATACATCATAGAATCAGACATTAAAGCAGTCCTATTGTTGCTCCCAATATCCGGTTGGAATATGGCCATCAGTGGCAGTGGAACTGCATATTTCAGTGCAGTTCCTGACACTGACATGAACCCAACATGCTATCACTGTTAGTCACCCCACCCGAGCTGGATTAAGGGGGAGGGTACACAGGGTAAGTGCCCTCGGGCCCCCTTCTTTCATGAGGCTCCTAGCCAAAGCTGCTTCTGTTGGGAGTCCAGAACTCTGCACTGCCTCTACCACTCAGGTTAGAGCCTATGGGCTCTAGGACCCACTGAGGCTCTCACAGAAATATAGTAATTGAAAATGCACTACTGCACATGCACGACAGTGCCACATGCGTTGTTTATATGACTGGAGCATTGAAGAGTCTGCTGAACGTAGCGCTGACCTAAAGAGCAAAACTTGGACAAGTTTATGAAGAGTCTTTTTGAGCTACTTTCCATGGAAACAGTGCTGCTAATTGGTTACTGACTTCCACACAATCAGGCTTCACTGCAGTAGTCCAGCTACACCTTGATCTATATTTTTTCACTTACTGTATTTTATTTAAAAGTATGAAGGTCTTGCAGAGTGGATATAAAGCAGTAGCATTACAAAACTGTAAAAGGCCCTTTACAGATAATGTCCCATAGACATCAGCCATTGTTACACACATATTTGTCACTTTACTTTTGTTTATGCAGTATAAAGTAACACTTTTCCAAATATATATATATATATATATATAGAGAGAGAGAGAGAGAGAGTAAACATGCAGTAAAAGAGACAGTGGCACTTTAGTGGTCCAAGGAATCCAATTAGTGTAATAGAAAAAAAAAGATATATATATATATATATATATACATGAAATACAGAAACCTGTTACCAACGTTTTGAGGCCATATAAGCCCCTTTTTCACCTTAACAAAGGGGCTTGTATGGCCTCGAAATGTTGGTAGCAGGCTTGTGTACAGTATTTCATGTATTTTTTAATACACTAATTGGATTCCTGGGCCACTTGAGTGCCGCTGTTTTTTTACTATATATATAAATATATATATATATATATATATATATTAGTGATGAGCGGGTTCGGTTTCTCGGGATCCGAACCCCCCCGAACTTCACCCTTTTTTGCACGGGTCCGAGCAGATTCGGATCCTCCCGCCTTGCTCGGTTAACTCTGTCTCAGTTTCTTTTGCTGGCTCCATGATTGTTTGTATTCGCTGCAAATATGGGATGCATATATGTAGTCAGATTTTGAATTTATTGACTGCAATGGTATATTATGGTGTGGAGTTTGTATGGTCTCCACAGATTTCTATATTAATAATGTTTTTTTACCAAGCTGTGCTGCTAGTTTAAATATTTGCAATATAGTTGTGCTACTTTTATGTGCTAGCCATTATTCATAGGACACTGTTTCTTTTAGCTGCTACTATTATGTATTTTATGAAGTCTTTATTGCTCTTTTACTCTGTATAAGTCTATTTTGAAACTTATGTATTGTAACAGCTTAGCTCTTATAGTATCTTGCAGCCTCCAACTCATTTACAGGATGGTAACATGTATTTCTGCTGGTTTGCACTTTATTTATGTTGAGCACTTGGTCACTTTTTGGTTATTATCGGTGTGCTTCGTCTAGGTTGTCATGACGCCGGACGCCGGCGCCTGCGGATGACGTCATTGGACCGGGCAGAAAGTGACGGGCGGACGCGGCTGACGGACGGCGTCATGGACGATCAGAGGGGGCTATATAGGTATGTATGTTTGTATGTGTATTTGTCCTGATGTAAATGTAATTATTTACATTGAAACGTTGACAGACAGTATCCTGGGAGTTTTGTCTTGATTTATTCGCCGAGAGTGCCGCCTATACAGATGTGGTATTTTTGAGGGAGGTTCATTCCTCTCCCATTGGGAAGGCACCGGCAGTTTGAAGTATTTGGAAATTTATGGAGTGCCACCTGTTTCTCGCAAATGTGACCAACGCTCCACTTATATGAATAATACGGGGGTGGCAGCAGTACGAGTGAGAGGCTAAACCCAAATGCCTCCAATGATTGGCATATGTCAAGGAAATTACACAACTGCGCCTGCATGCATATAGAATGACATAAATGTGTGATTTGAAAAAAGAGAAATCACAGCACTGTATTTGTAAAATTAACTGACATTTATTCTTATGAAAAATGAAGAGTGAAAAATATATATATAAATAAAAATTGAAACAAAAGAAGATGCAAAAACAAAAACAAAAAAACACCTTTTAATACAGGTAAAATATATGTCAGAATATTTATATGATAATCGGTCAGACTAATCTTCCTGCACCTTTATAATATTGGAAAAACTTTGAAAAAAACTTTGTAAAAAGACTTGAAAAAATAGTAAAGTTCCAAATGTCTGGTGTGAATAGAGTGTGGCGTCCCACCTCTTTTCCACCTTGTTGTGGCTGGTTAAGTAGTATACTGCAGATAAGGTAGATATCTCTGGATAATAGGGGAATGTTCAACTTCCAAGTATAGCCCAGTGGTGATAATAATTGTGAATCCCAGTGGAGGCAAGATCTTATTTTGTAGCTGCTGTGTGGTTGCGGGGTACCCCAACGTCGGTAAAAGTGGGATAAGGTAATCAGGGAAGAAGGTACAAAAGAACCCCGGACTCCCCGCTAATTCTCTCCGTTATATTCAGCCGGAGGCGCCTGCACTCACAGGTGTCTGCCGACCGCTATGACGGGGGGACGCGGTCATGCCACTGGGGGGAAGGTAACACTGACTTCGGGACCCACAAGGGGACTGTCCGTCGTGAACCTTCCCTCCTGCGGGGTCAAAATACCTTTTTCTCCTGCGCTTGATCCCGACGTGTACTATCCCTGTTCTCTTCTTTCTTCCTTCGGCCTGTTTTCTCGGTGTTCCGCTTGTTGGTCTGTCCCCTCTCAGCCGCGCGGCTCCGTTCTACCTTCACGGGATCACTGGTCTGTGCGGTTTTGTTCCGTCCAGATCTCCTTCTCGGTCTTGCAGTGTTTTATAGTAGTATAGTCTATTATGAAGGTAGTGATGTGTTGATATGCTATTTCTCCAAGAAAGGTATTTTGACCCCGCAGGAGGGAAGGTTCACGACGGACAGTCCCCTTGTGGGTCCCGAAGTCAGTGTTACCTTCCCCCCAGTGGCAAGACCGCGTCCCCCCGTCATAGCGGTCGGCAGACACCTGTGAGTGCAGGCGCCTCCGGCTGAATATAACGGAGAGAATTAGCGGGGAGTCCGGGGTTCTTTTGTACCTTCTTCCCTGATTACCTTATCCCACTTTTACCGACGTTGGGGTACCCCGCAACCACACAGCAGCTACAAAATAAGATCTTGCCTCCACTGGGATTCACAATTATTATCACCACTGGGCTATACTTGGAAGTTGAACATTCCCCTATTATCCAGAGATATCTACCTTATCTGCAGTATACTACTTAACCAGCCACAACAAGGTGGAAAAGAGGTGGGACGCCACACTCTATTCACACCAGACATTTGGAACTTTACTATTTTTTCAAGTCTTTTTACAAAGTTTTTTTCAAAGTTTTTCCAATATTATAAAGGTGCAGGAAGATTAGTCTGACCGATTATCATATAAATATTCTGACATATATTTTACCTGTATTAAAAGGTGTTTTTTTGTTTTTGTTTTTGCATCTTCTTTTGTTTCAATTTTTATTTATATATATATTTTTCACTCTTCATTTTTCATAAGAATAAATGTCAGTTAATTTTACAAATACAGTGCTGTGATTTCTCTTTTTTCAAATCACACATTTATGTCATTCTATATGCATGCAGGCGCAGTTGTGTAATTTCCTTGACATGGAGTGCCACCTGACTGGTCGATATATATATATATATTTATATATAGAGAGAGAGAGAGAGAGAGAGAGAGTAAACATGCAGTAAAAGAGACAGTGGCACTTAAGTGGTCCAAGGAATCCAATTAGTGTAATAGAAAAAAAAAGATATATATATATATATATATACATGAAATACAGAAACCTGTTACCAACGTTTTGAGGCCATATAAGCCCCTTTTTCACCTTAACAAAGGGGCTTGTATGGCCTCGAAATGTTGGTAGCAGGCTTGTGTACAGTATTTCATGTATTTTTTAATACACTAATTGGATTCCTTGGGCCACTTGAGTGCCGCTGTTTTTTTACTATATATATATAAATATATATATATATTAGTGATGAGCGGGTTCGGTTTCTCGGGATCCGAACCCCCCCGAACTTCACCCTTTTTTGCACGGGTCCGAGCAGATTCGGATCCTCCCGCCTTGCTCGGTTAACCCAAGCGCGCCCGAACGTCATCATCCCGCGGTCGGATTCTCGCGAGATTCGTATTCTATATAAGGAGCCGCGCGTCACCGCCATTTTTCACTAGTGCATTGGAGATGATCGTGAGAGGACGTGGCTGGTGTCCTCTCAGTTTCTATATTCAGTGTGCTGCAAATATCTGTGCTCAGTGTGCTGCAAATATCTACGTTCTCTGCCTGAAAAACGCTCCATATCTGTGCTCAGTGTGCTGCAAATATCTGTGCTCAGTGTGCTAATTGCTTTATTGTCGGGACTGGGGACCAGCAGTATTATATTGTAGGAGGACAGTGCAGAGTTTTGCTGACCAGTGACCACCAGTATACGTTCTCTGCCTGAAAAAAATTCCATATCTGTGCTGCATTGTAGTATATAGTAGGAGGACAGTGCAGAATTTTGCTGACCGCCAGTATATATATAGCAGTAGTCCACTGCTCTACCTCTGTGTCGTCTAGTATACTATCCCATCCATACCTGTGGTGCATTTAAGTTTTGCACAGTATATATATAGTAGGAGGACAGTGCATAATTTTGCTGACCACCAGTATATAATATATAGCAGTACGGCACAGTAGGCCACTGCTCTACCTACCTCTGTGTCGTCAAGTATACTATCCCATCCATACCTGTGGTGCATTTAAGTTTTGCACAGTATATATATATATAGTAGGAGGACAGTGCATAATTTTGCTGACCACCAGTATATAATATATAGCAGTACGGCACAGTAGGCCACTGCTCTACCTACCTCTGTGTCGTCAAGTATACTATCCCATCCATACCTGTGGTGCATTAAAGTTTTGCACGGTATATATATATATATATATAGTAGGAGGACAGTGCATAATTATGCTGACCACCAATATATAATATATAGCAGTATGGTACAGTAGGCCACTGCTCTACCTACCTCTCTGTCGTCAAGTATACTATCCATCCATACCTGTGGTGCATTTTAGTTTTGCACAGTATATATATAGTAGGAGGACAGTGCATAATTTTGCTGACCACCAGTATATAATATATAGCAGTACGGTACAGTAGGCCACTGCTCTACCTACCTCTGTGTCATCAAGTATACTATCCCATCCATACCTGTGGTGCATTTAAGTTTTGCACAGTATATATATAGTAGGACAGTGCATAATTTTGCTGACCACCAGTATATAATATATAGCAGTACGGTATAGTAGGCCACTGCTCTACCTACCTCTGTGTCATCAAGTATACTATCCCATCCATACCTGTGGTGCATTTAAGTTTTGCACAGTATATATATAGTAGGAGGACAGTGCATAATTTTGCTGACCACCAGTATATAATATATAGCAGTATGGTACAGTAGGCCACTGGTCTACCTACCTCTGTGTCGTAAAGTAAACTATCCCATCCATACCTGTGGTGCATTTCAGTTTTGCACAGTATATATATAGTAGGAGGACAGTGCATAATTTTGCTGACCACCAGTATATAATATATAGCAGTACGGTACAGTAGGCCACTGCTCTACCTACCTTTTTGTCGTCAAGTATACTATCCCATCTATACCTGTGGTGCATTTAAGTTTTGCACAGTATATATATAGTAGGAGGACAGTGCATAATTTTGCTGAACACCAGTATATAATATATAGCAGTACGATACAGTAGGCCACTGCTCTACCTACCTCTGTGTCGTCAAGTATACTATCCCATCCATACCTGTGGTGCATTTCAGTTGTGCGCAGTATATATAGTAGTAGGCCATTGCTATTGATATATTACTGGCATATAATTCCACACATTAAAAAATGGAGAACAAAAATGTGGAGGGTAAAATAGGGAAAGATCAAGATCCACTTCCACCTCGTGCTGCAGCTGCTGCCACTAGTCATGGCCGAGACGATGAAATGCCATCAACGTCGTCTGCTAAGGCCGATGCCCAATGTCATAGTAGAGAGCATGTAAAATCCAAAAAAATAAAGCTCAGTAAAATGACCCAAAAATCTAAATCAAAATCGTCTGAGGAGAAGCGTAAACTTGCCAATATGCCATTTACGACACGGAGTGGCAAGGAATGGCTGAAGGCCTGGCCTATGTTCATGGCTAGTGGTTCAGCTTCACATGAGGATGGAAGCACTCATCCTCCTGCAACATGGCAAAAGCACAGCAAAAAACTGTGCGTTCTTCTAAATCACAAATCCCCAAGGAGAGTCCTATTGTGTCGGTTGCGATGCCTGACCTTCCCAACACTGGACGGGAAGAGGAGGCGCCTTCCACCATTTGCACGCCCCCTGCAAGTGCTGGAAGGAGCACCCGCAGTCCAGTTCCTGATAGTCAAATTGAAGATGTCACTGTTGAAGTACACCAGGATGAGGATATGGGTGTTGCTGGCACTGGGGAGGAAATTGACAAGGAGGATTCTGATGGTAAGGTGGTTTGTTTAAGTCAGGCACCCAGGGAGACACCTGTTGTCCGTGGGACGAATATGGCCATTGACATGCCTTGTCAAAATACAAAAAAAATCACCTCTTTGGTGTGGAATTATTTCAACACAAATGCGGACAACTGGTGTCAAGCCGTGTATTGCCTTTGTCAAGATGTAATAAGTAGGGGTAAGGACGTTAACCACCTAGGAACATCCTCCCTTATACGTCACCTGGAGCGCATTCTTCAGAAGTCATTGACAAGTTCAAAAACTTTGGGTGACAGCGGAAGCAGTCCACTGCCAACTAAATCCCTTCCTCGTGTAACCAAGCTCCTGCAAACCACACCACCAACTCCCTCAGTGTCAATTTCCTCCTTAGATAGAAAAGCCAATAGTCCTGCAGGCCATGTCACTGTCAAGTCTGACGAGACCTCTCCTGCCTGGGATTCCTCCGATGAATCCTTGAGTGTAATGTCTACTGCTGCTGGCGCTGCTGTTGTTGCTGCTGGGAGTCGATCGTCATCCCAGAGGGGAAGTCGGAAGACCACTTGTACTACTTCCAGTTAGCAATTGACTGTCCAACAGTCCTTTGCGAGGAAGATGAAATATCACAGCAGTCATCCTGCTGCAAAGCGGATAACTCAGGCCTTGGCATCCTGGGTGGTGAGAAACGTGTTTCCGGTATCCACCCTTAATTCACAGGAAACTAGAGAATTGATTGAGGTACTGTGTCCCCAGTACCAAATACCATCTAGGTTCTATTTCTCTAGGCAGGCGATACCGAAAATGTACACAGACGTCAGAAAAAGAGTCACCAGTGTCCTAAAAAATGCAGTTGTACCCAATGTCCACTTAACCACGGACATGTGGACAAGTGGACCAGGGCAGACTCAGGACTATATGACTGTGACAGCCCACTGGGTAGATGTATTGCCTCCCACAGCAAGAACAGCAGCGGTGGCACCAGTAGCAGCATCTTGCAAACGCCAACTCGTTCCTAGGCAGGCTACGCTTTGTATCACCGCTTTCCATAAGAGGCACACAGCTGACAACCTCTTACAGAAACTGAGGAACATCATCGCAGAATGGCTTACCCCAATTGGACTCTCCTGGGGATTTGTGACATCGGACAACGCCAGCAATGTTGTGTGTGCATTACATCTGGGCAAATTCCAGCATGTCCCATGTTTTGCACAAACATTGAATTTGGTGGTGCAGAATTATTTAAAAAAACGACAGGGGCGTGCAAGAGATGCTGTCGGTGGCCCAAAGAATTGCGGGCCACTTTCGGCATTCAGCCACTGCGTGCCGAAGACTGGAGCTCCAGCAAACACTCCTGAACCTGCCCTGCCATCATCTGAAGCAAGAGGTGGTAACGATGTGGAATTCAACCCTCTATATGCTTCAGAGGATGGAGGAGCAGAAAAAGGCCATTCAAGCCTATACAGCTACCTACGATATAGGCAAAGGAGGGGGAATGCACCTGACTCAAGCGCAGTGGAGAATGATTTCAACGTTGTGCAAGGTTCTGCAACCCTTTGAACTTGCCACACGTGAAGTCAGTTCAGACATTGCCAGCCTGAGTCAGGTCATTCCCCTCATCAGGCTTTTGCAGAAGAAGCTGGAGAGATTGAAGGAGGAGCTAAAACAGAGCGATTACGCTAGGCATGTGGGACTTGTGGATGGAGCCCTTAATTCGCTTAACCAGGATTCACGGGTGGTCAATCTGTTGAAATCAGAGCACTACATTTTGGCCACCGTGCTCAATTCTAGATTTAAAACCTAGAGTGTTTAGTGCAGCCGCTCACCTTGTCAGCAATCGGCGTACGAGGTTACTTCCAGAAAATGTGGAGAAGATGATGTTCATCAAAATGAATTGTAATCAATTCCTCCGTGGAGACATTCACCAGCAATTGCCTCCAGAAAGTACACAGGGACCTGAGATGGTAGATTCCAGTGGGGACGAATTCATAATCTGTGAGGAGGGGGATGTACACAGTTAAAGGGGTGAGGAATCGGACGATGAGGAGGAGGTGGACATCTTTCCTCTGTAGAGCCAGTTTGTGCAAGGAGAGATTGATTGCTTCTTTTTTGGTGGGGGCCCAAACCAACCAGTCATTTCAGTCACAGTTGTGTGGCAGACCCTGTCGCTGAAATGATGGGTTTGTTAAAGTGTGCATGTCCTGTTTATACAACATACGGGTGGGTGGGATGGCCCAAGGACAATTCCATCTTGCACCTCTTTTTTCTTTCATTTTTCTTTGCATCATGTGCTGTTTGGGGACTATATTTTGAAGTGCCATCCTGTCTGACACTGCAGTGCCACTCCTAGATGGGCCAGGTGTTTGTGTCGGCCACTTGGGTCGCTTAGCTTAGTCACACAGCTACCTCATTGCGCCTCTTTTTTTCTTTGCATCATGTGCTGTTTGGGGACAATTTTTTTAATCTGCCATCCTGTCTGACACTGCAGTGCCACTCCTAGATGGGCCAGGTGTTTGTGTCGGCCACTTGGGTCGCTTAGCTTAGTCATCCAGCGACCTCGGTGCAAATTTTAGGACTAAAAATAATATTGTGAGGTGTGAGGTGTTCAGAATAGACTGGAAATGAGTGTAAATTATGGTTATTGAGGTTAATAATACTATGGGATCAAAATGACCCCCAAATTCTATGATTTAAGCTGTTTTTGAGGGGTTTTTTGTAAAAAAAACACCCGAATCCGACAAAAAAATTTCAGGGAGGTTTTGCCAAAACGCGTCCGAATCCAAAACCAAAACACAAAACCCGAAAAAATTTCCGGTGCACATCACTAATATACATATATATATATATATATATTTATTTATTTATATATATATATGTATATATATATATATACAGTTGTGCTCATAAGTTTACATACCCTTGCAGAATTTGTGATTTTCTGTTCATTTGTCAGAGAATATGAATGATAACTCACAAACTTTTCTTTCACTCATGGTTATTGGTTGGGTGAAGCCATTTATTGTCAAACAACTGTGTTTACTCTTTTTAAATCATAATGACTACAGAAACTACCCAAATGACCCTGATCAAAAGTTTACATACCCCAGTTCTAATACCGTGTATTGCCCCCTTTAACATCAATGACAGCTTGAAGTCTTTTGTGGTAGTTGTGGATGAGGCTCTTTATTTTCTCAAAGGGTAAAGCTGCCCATTCTTCTTGGCAAAAAGCTTCCAGTTCCTGTGAATTCTTGGGCTGTCTAGCATGAACTGCACGTTTGAGATCTCCCCAGAGTGGCTCAATGATATTCAGGAGACTGAAATGGCCACTCCAGAACCTTCACTTTATTCTGCTGTAGCCAATGACAGGTCGACTTGCCCTTGTGTTCTGGATCATTGTCATGTTGGAACGTCCAAGTACGTCCCATACGCAGCTTCCGGGCTGATGAGTGCAAATTTTCCTCCAGTATTTTCTGATAACATGCTGCATTCATCTTGCCATCAATTTTCCAGTGCCTTTGTAGCTCACACATCCCCAAAACATCATCGATCCACCTCCGTGTTTCATAGTAGGAATGGTGTACCTTTCGTCATAGGCCTTGTTGACTCCTCTCCAAATGTAACATTTATGGTTGTGGCAAAAAAGTTCAATCTTGGTCTCATCACTCCAAATGACTTTGTTCCAGAAGTTTTGAGGCTTGTCTCTGTGCTGTTTGGAGTATTGTAAGCAGGATGCTTTGTGGCATTTGCATAGTAATGGCTTTCTTCTGGCGACTCGACCATGCAGCCCATTTTTCTTCAAATGCCTCCTTATTGTGCATCTTGAAACAACCACACCACTTTTTTTCAGAGAGTCCTGTATTTCAGCTGAAGTTATTTGTGGATTTTTCTTTGCATCCCGAACAATTTTCCTGGCAGTTGTGGCTGAAATTTTTGTTGGTCTACCTGGCCGTGATTTGTTTCCACAGAATCCCTCATGTTCCACTTCTTAATTAGAGTTTGAACACTGCTGATTGGCATTCTCAATTGCTTGGATATCTTTTTATATCCCTTTCCTATTTTATACAGTTCAATTACCTTTTCCCGCAGATCCTTTGACAATTCTTTTGCTTTCCCCATGACTCAGAATCCAGACACGTCAGTGCAGCACTGGATGAAAGATGCAAGGGTCTTTCAGGAGTCCAGAAACTCACTGACCTTTTATACACACACTGATTACAAGCAAACAGATCACAGGTGAGGATGGTTACCTTTAGTAGCCATTCAAACCCGTTTGTGTCAACTTGTGTGCATGTTATCAGGCCAAAATCTCCAGGGTGTGTAAACTTTTGATCAGGGTCATTTGGGTAGTTTCTGTTGTCATTATGATTTAAAAAGAGTAAACACAGTTGTTTGACAATAAATGGCTTAACCCAACCACTAACCATGAGTGAAAGAAAAGTTTGTGAGTTCTCAGTCATATTCTCTGAAAAATGCCCAGAAAATCACAAATTCTGCTAGGGTATGTAAAATTATGAGCACAACTATATATATACACACACACATATATATATATATATATATATATAGATAGATAGATATACATATATATATATATTGACCTGTCAATGTGCTTGAATATTAAACTAATACAAAGTGTACTAGAAATTAGATATAAATGATGTCTGTCAGTTTCACATTTGTCATGTAACCTATTGTGACCACCATCCCAATAACCTATATATCAACTGCTCCAAACCAGTTCTGATGCTACTGTCAGGGGACTATCCTGCTGGTCTCCAGCCTCTTCCATGGCAACAGCTGACAACAGGGGGAAAGCACCCTTGTTTTAGGGCCCCCTAAAGGCATAATCTGGCCCTGCAACCTGCAAAGTCACCACCTAGGAATGTCTCGAATTGCATGGATCTCTATGTAATTCTAATATGCGCACCCCGGCAGTAACCATAGGGACATATGCGCAGTGCGTCTCAGACGTATGCGCATAATTTAAACATTGGGCTATTTTGTCGTATTTTTAAATTACATACACTTTAGAATCAGGCCCTAAACAGTATGTCTGAAAACAGAAGAGAAGCTAGTGTACTGTAGCTGCTATTTCAGCACTTTGGTCAGCTCCAGAGAAATTGCTACAGTTGCTATATTGCTACAGTATACAATACTACACTTTATTAAATTCACAGTGTAAATATAAATACAACTGATATGATAAATGAAGAAATAAAGCAATCCCTGTCAAAGAAGCTGGCTATACATTGCAAACAAAGTTCTAAAATATTAATAGTATAGCATATAGTATATAAAATATTGTGTTTTAGAGTTTAGCAAAAATAAGTACACCTGCACTATTGATTGTACATGAATGGAAATACAATTCTATTGAAATCATTACAATTTCTTCAAATAACAAAATTTAAATGCAGAATTAATAATGGAAGAATTAGCTTGGTTTGAGCAACAACTAACTAATATATCTTAAACATGAATGACTGAAGTAATCTGTACATAGCAACCTTATTTTTGTTTTTTTAGGGACTGTATATAAACTATGAAGATGTAAAAAAAATCAGAATTTTTGTTTCTGTTAGTTTCGGCATCATGTAAAAATTACTGGACGAATTTGGATCGTATTTTCACTATTGTATAAATTAGTGAAGTAGAAAGAAACTGAGGTATGTATAATCTCGACGTGACATCAGGGAGATGAGAAAAAAAGGAAAAAGGAAAAACAAGGCACTGGACACTCAGCGCGTGCAATATGCAGGCTCCTCAAGTTGAAAATTACTCTATATATATATATATATATATACATACATATATATATATATATATATATACATACACACATGTATATATATATATATATATATATTTTAAACATATATTGTGCTGTAGATCTCAGGACTAGCTGCTCCTCCCATGGGTAGCTATACATGTATACAAAAACAAAGATATGAGGATGAACTGCTACTGTATATACGTATACCAAACTAAAGCCCTCATTCAGCTTGGATCGTAAAAGTACAGAAATTGAAATTGAGCAATTTTTGTACTTCGCATGCATAGCGGCTGCAATGCATGTGCTCTAAGTAGCAAAGTGTAATCGCATCACTTTGAGTGACAGTGGCGGGCAGTGGGGGGATGGCGATGGACCATTGCTGGGGAGTGGTCTGGCCAATGCAGGTATTTTCGGGCGGCTGCATCATATCACACAAAGCCGCTCCAATGAAATGAATGCTGCATCTGCAGGGAGTCATCCTTAATTTCTGCCTTTCTGCCTCAGCGATGCAATCGCAATTGTTTTGCAATTGCATCGCTTGCCACCATTTAGCATGTTTGGCGGCCTTGCCCTGCACTGGGTGGCCCCAGCAAGTTACAGAAGCAGTTGTAGATTCTGCCTTTTAGCTGTATCTGCAACCCATGCTGAATAGTGCCCTAAGTAGAGTATCAGGTTCACACACTCGAGCTTTTTCACATGATAAGGTAAAAATTTTACTCTACTGTCACTGAGAATCACTGTTTAATTCCACTATAGTATTTCAGTATAAATTATACAGATGGCTTTCTACCTCTAAAAAAAAATATGCTTATGACAAGCAGTTTTATATATATATATATATACACACATACTGTACATATCTATATATACACTGTATATATATATATATATATATATATATATATATATATGTATATATATTTATTATATATATATTTCTCACAAACTTCTGTCTGACGAAAAGAAAGATGTTTCACATAGATGGCAAAGGTAACAGTCATCGTTCTACTCAAGAAAGAAAGACAGGCATTATTAATGATGTGATCTAAACTTTTAAATCATCCTAGCAAGAAGTCAGCAACAATGCTGATCAAACTTGCTCAGTGAGATTAATGCAAGTTGCAGTTCCCTATTATTTCAATAGAAATAGTCATATGGTAGAAAGAGGCAAAGCCAGTAGGGGAAACAAATCCTTCTCTATGTGTACTGGCAATTTGGCACATCCCCAGGGACCAAAACAAAAGCAAAAGAAAATCTATATATCATACTTAAAGTATTTGAACAAAAAAACCCATTAATCATAACACTAACCAGCCTTCCCTGACCACTTTCAGATTTGAAGTCTTTGTTCTTTATACGTAAAAGCAAAAGTTTTGGTGTTGACAAAAATTTTCATAGCATAGAAACATATTGGGGCTTATTTAATAAAATGATGCAAAGTGCACAAATCTGGAGTAACCAATAGATGCCAATCAGATTCTGCGTCCTTTCTTATGAACACGTTATAAAATGAAACCACAAATATGTTTTGGGGCTTTTTTTGGTTCTTGGTTATATCCCATTTTTAAACATAATTTATTATTTTGAAATATAACAGTGTATACCTACTGTATACTATCTATTGTACATATACAGTGTTACACTCACTTATATAAGGTAAAGTACACTAATCAAATCCAGTTTATTTACTTAGTCCTGTCATCAGTGAAGTTCTTGGTATAAATAGATTTTTTTTTCTCCAGAAATGGTTATTTTCTGTATAAAAATGCTGGACAACTTGAAATGTTAAATAAGCTGCACTACTGCAACCAGCCATAGAAGAACAAAATGCAAAACAATCATAGCATATAAATGATGGCCAGTGCCAGTGCTTAGAGTGCAAATGTCTTCGCCATGCACATGGGTATCCCCACCACCAAAACTGCTTCCACTTTATACTAGAGATGAGCGGGTTCGGTCTTACTCTGTGTTACTCGGATCTCAAAACAGCATCTTATTGGCTCACAGATGTCACGTGTTTTGGATAGCCAATAAGAAAAATCCAGATAAAATCGAACTGGTGTTAATTCTGGCGTTAAATCCGAACCCGCTCATCTCTACTTTATACTAAAGACCGAGTACAATATTTCAAATTTACACTCCCTAAAGGTCTTGGAGCTGCTACTGTGGTTTACTGTCTCATAGCATTCAAATAATTCTGTTTATCTGGGGGATTTCAGAGCAGTAATGTATACCATCAGAGCTGGGATAAGGCTGTGGGGGCCTGGGGCACTTAAGACTGGGGGCACATCATTTGGAACACAGATCAGGTTATCATGAGCAAGCCTTTGGTGAACACATGAAAAGGGGGCAAACCCACATATCACATCCCCATTTCATGTCACACTGGCGGTGTGTAAATTGCTTTCCCAGCCTCACACAGCTGATGAGAGTGTTCCCTGCCTACCTTATCGGTGGTTGGAAGTAGTGGCATGAATTCACACATACAGATGTAGCCACCTTTATCTTGACTGGCTGAGGCGTTTGTCCCGATCGAGCATACGCAGCGTAGGGAGGCGCGCCTAGTCACAGAGAGGCGTACCTAATCGCACGGAGGCAGACAGAGCGTTTGGCGTTACCTTTACGTGTAATACCTGCGATCAGCCACCAGATGTCGCTTTTTACAATCACCACTGAGCATGCGTGTGGTCTCCCGTAAAATACAATACTGAAATATATAATAAGGACTACTTTACTAAGCGTCTCATTACGCTGCATACAGTAAATACTCATTACGCTGCATTATTTAATACAGTAAATACTCATTATGCTGCATTATTTAATACAGTTTATACGGTACAGACGCAAATAGTACAGCATACAGTATATGATCCATCTACAGTACTTTATGAATATGTGAGCGTCCAAGTCCCGCAGACAAAACAACATAAAACCAGTAGTGTACACTGTCGCAAATGGACGTGTTAGAAGTTCACTATTGCCTCTTGAGATTAGGAATTTTGTACAGTATGTTAGCGTCCTAATCCCATAGCCATTACAGCATAATCAAAACCAATGGATTTATTCATCTGTCTGCGGCGAAGTGGTGAAGTGTTCCGCTTCCTATACTCAGAGTCCCGAGTTCGATTTCTAAAGTATGAATGCATGTTAGTTTTTTCCAGACACTTTATTATTTTTTTATTCACATAAACCAGGGCAAAGCTGCAGGAGCGGTTCTGTTAAGGTTCTATGCTCCGTACAGTACACATACAATTCTGTAGCAGGGCAGACTCAATTGAAATGGCTACCACCTATGGCTCCTTGCTCCACGGAGGCCCTAGGCTACGGAGCAAGTAACAGTCCAGATTTTGCAGGCTATGGGGCAATGCTGAAGGAGCGTCACAATCCCCTAGCTAAAATACACAGGGGCGATAGGACTAAGCGAGGTACAGTATATGCACATAACGATACACTGCAAAGTTCCCCATGGTTTTAATTATGCCTTTTCTTTGAACACAGTATTTTCGACTGCCTCGCCCTACACCCATTCCAATTTCCCCTTCCCCCCTGGGAGCCTGCAATGTACATGCAGTAGACAGGGAGGGAGTTCCGATCAGGTTACAAGACGTGCAACAGTATACTACTGTATGTAGGAAAATCCCCCGCCCACTCTGATTTATGTGAAACCTGTGTGCACCCTTCCATTGAATGTATAACAAAGAAAAAAAATAATAATAAAGTGAATGTTACAGGAACACATTAAAAAAAGGTTGGCACTTCCTTCCCATTGGTGTTGGTTTATGCCTTAGGGGACTCGGACGCAAATACTTGTATTTGAAAAGCACGTATTTTCCACTGCCTCTCCCTACCCCCATTGCCCTTCCCCCCTGGGAGCCTGCACAGGTCATGCAGTGGACAGGGAGGGAGTTCAGGTCAGGTACAATACACAAATGCCGACAATCTACAGTACTGTGTTGCTCAGTTAGTTGCGTCGGAATACACTAGTTTATACTCATTACCGCTGTGTATTTGTATATAGCGGAATGAATCGCTGCTGCAGATTTACTTTGATTTATGTGAAACCTGTGTGCACCCTTTCATTGAATGTATAACAAAGAAAAACAATAATAAAGTGAATGTCATGGGAACATATAAAAAAAAAAGGTTGGCACTTTGGGACTCAAAGCTGGGACTCTCAGTGTGGGATGTAAGAGCCTTCATCGCTAGGTTGATATGGAAGAGGAGACAATTAGCTACCAAAGGGTACCAACTCCAAGTTTCTGTGACCCCCACAAGGCTCATGGCAAGCGTCGGAACCCATGGTGGGTCTGAATTAACGGTCCCATTATAGTCTATGGGAAAATGAGTCCACTTTGCGTACTGATATCTCTGGTTCTGGGTGTCCCAGAGACTCGGGACTGGTAACATTTAAAATAGGAGACTCTTGGCTTTCAGGGCAGACCAACGACTAGTTTATGTGATACTGGAAATGGAAACAGTAAGTTACCGTGTATTGGGTCCCCTCCAGTTGTCCGCCTAGCTTGCACAGGATGCAGGGTTTCTGGCTAGATAGGAAATACTGTACAGAAATGCTAAGCATGGTAATTTGACATCCAGGAACATAGGGAGGAGTTTATCTCTCTCCATTATACTTAGAAAAATTACACTTGCCACTGTACGTTACAAGCTGTTCGTGCTAATTAGTACAATAGTAGAACATACTGTACAGAGATACTAAGTACAGTGATTTGGCATCCACAAACTTAGGGAGGAGCTTTAATCTCTCTCCATTGTAATCTTTCTAAGCATAATGGAGAGAGATAAAAGCTCCTCCCTAAATTCCTGGATGCCAAATTGCCATCCAGAGTATCGCTGTACTCTATGTTCTACTAGTGTACTAATTAGCACGAACAGCTTGTAACATACAGTGGCAAGTTTAATATTTCTATGTATAATGGAGAGAGATAAAAGCTCCTCAGTAAGTTCCTGGATGCCACATCACTGTACTTAGTATCTCTGTACAGTATTTTCTGTTAGGGTACTAATTAGCTGTTCGTGCTAATTAGTACCCTAATAGAACATACTGTACAGAGATACTAAGGACGGTGATTTGGTATCCAGGAACTTACTGAGGAGCTTTTATCTCTCTCCATTATACATAGAAAGATTAAACTTGCCGCTGTATGTTACAAGCTGTTCGTGCTAATTAGTACCCTAATAGAACATACTGTACAGAGATACTACAGACAGTGATTTGGCATCCAGGAACTTAGGGAGGAGCTTTTATCTCTCTCCTATATACTTAGAAAGATTACAGCGGAGAGAGATAAAAGCTCCTCCCTAAGGTTCCTGGATGCCAAATCACTGTCTGTAGTATCTCTGTACAGTATGTTCTACTAGTGTACTAATTAGCACGAGCAGCTTGTAACGTACAGTGGCAGTTTTGATCTTTCTATGTATAATGTAGAGAGATAAAAGCTCCTCCCTCAGTTCCTGGTTGCCAAATTGCCTTAGTTTCTCTGTATAGTATTTTCTATTAGGGTACTAATTAGCACAAACAGCTAATTAGTACCCTAATAGAAAATACTGTACAGAGATACTAAGTACAGTGATGTGGCATCCAGGAACTTACTGAGGAGCTTTTATCTCTCTCCATTATACATAGATAGATTACAATGGAGAGATTAAAGCTCCTCCCTAAGTTCATGGATGCCAAATCACTGTACTTAGTATCTGTGTACAGTATGTTCTACTAGTGTATTAATTAGCACGAACAGCTTGTAACGTACAGTGGCAAGTGTAGTTTTTCTAAGTATAATGGAGTGAGATAAAAACTCCTCCCTATGTTCCTGGATGTCAAATTACCATGCTTATGCTAAGTATTTCCTAAGTATTATCTAAGTATTATGTACAGTATTTCCTATCTAGCCAGAAACCCTGTATCCTGTGCAAGCTAGGCGGACAACTGGAGGGGACCCAAAACACGGTTGCTTCCCGTTTCCTTTTCCAGTGTCACATAAACTAGTGGATGGTCTGCCCCGAAAGCCAAGAGTCTCCTCTTTTGTATGGTATCAGTCCTGAGTCTCTGGGACACCCAGAACCAGAGATATCAGTACGCAAAGTGGACCCATTTTCCCATAGACTATAATGGGACCGTTAATTCAGACCCACCATAGGTTCCGACGCTTGCCATGAGCCTTGTGGGGGTCACAGAAACTTAGGGTTGGTACCCTCCGGTAGCTAATTGTCTCCCCTTCCATACCAACCTAGTGATGAAGGCTCCCACCTCCCATGCTGAGAGTCACAAAGTGCCAACCTTTTTTTTTCTATGTTCCCGTGACATTCACTTTATTATTTTTTTTCTTTGTTGTACATTCAATGAAAGGGTGCACACAGGTTTCACATAAATCAAAGTAAATCTGCAGCAGCGATTCATTCCGCTATATACAAATACACAGCGGTAATGAGTATAAATTAGTGTATTCCAATGCAACTAACTGAGCAACACAGTACTGTAGATCGTCAGCATTTGTGTATTGTACCTGACCTGAACTCCCTCCCTGTCCACTGCATGACCTGTGCAGGCTCCCAGGGGGGAAGGGCGATGGGGGTAGGGAGAGGCGGTGGAAAACACTGTGCTTTTGAAATACAAGTATTAACGTCCGAGTCCCCTAAGGCATAAACCAACACCAATGGGAAGGAAGTGCCAACCTTTTTTTAATGTGTTCCTGTAACATTCACTTTATTATTATTATTTTTCTTTGTTATACATTCAATGGAAGGGTGCACACAGGTTTCACATAAATCAGAGTGGGCGGTGGATTTTCCTACATACAGTAGTATACTGTTGCACATGTCTTGTAACCTGATCGGAACTCCCTCCCTGTCTACTGCATGTACTTTGCAGGCTCCCAGGGGGGGAAGGGGAAAGTGGGATGGGGGTAGGGTGAGGCAGTGGAAAATACCGTGTTCAAAGAAAAGGCATAATCAAAACCATGGGGAACTTTGCGGTGTATCGTTATGCGCAAAGACCTCACTTATCCCTATCACCCCTGTGTATTTTAGCTAGGGGATTCTGACGCTCCTTCAGCATTGCCCCGTGACCTACCAAATCTGTGCTGTTACTTGCTCCATAGCCGAGGGCCTCCATTGGGCGAGGAGACACAGGCGGTAGCCCTTTCAATTGAGTCTGCCCTGCTATAGAATTGTATGTATACCATATGGTGCATAGACCCTAAACAGTACAACTGCTCCTGCAGCTTTGTCCTAGTTTACGTGAATAACTCCCTCCCTGTCTACTGCATGACCTGTGCAGGATCCCAGGGGGGAAGGGCGATGGGCAAGCGGGAGGCGGTGGAAAATACTGTGCTTTTGAAATGCAAGTACTGTATGAGTCTGAGTCCCCAGTAGCCTCCTGCTAGCCTATTGCCCTTCCCCCCTGGGAGCCTGCACAGATCATGCAGTAGACAGGGAGGGAATTCAGGTCATGTGCAATACACAAACGCCGAATATCTACTGTATAGTACTGTTTTGCTCACAGTAGCGTCAGAATACACTCATTTCTACTCATTCCCGCTGTTTAGTTGCATTTAGCATAAAGAATCTCTCCTGCAGATGTACTCTGATTCATATGTAACTTGTGTGCACCTTTCCATTGACTGTCTTACAATGTAGATAAAATAATACAGTGTATTATTACAATAAAAAAAAAAAAGAAGACACATCACGTCTCGAACCCTGGACCCCCAGCGTGGGAGGTGGGAGCCTTCACCCCTAGCCCACGACGCCTCATGAGAGACTCCCAATTTCATGTGTGAAAGTACTGCAAACAGCGCCCGGCCCCCACCCCATTGGTGTTGGTTTATGCCTTAGAGGACTCGGACGCTCGCATTTGTAAAGCACGGTATTTTCCACCGCCTCCTGCTAGCCTATTGCCCTTCCCCCCTGGGAGCCTGCACAGATCATGCAGTAGACAGGGAGGGAATTCAGGTCATGTGCAATACACAAACGCAGAATATCTACTGTATAGTACTGTTTTGCTCACTTAGTAGCGTCAGAATACACTCATTTCTACTCATTGCCGTTGTGCAGTTGCATTTAGCGTAAAGAATCGCTCCTGCAGATGTACTTTGATTTATGTGAAACCTGTGTGCATCCTTCCATTGGATGTATTAGAGAGAATTTTTTTTTTTTTAAATGAATGTCACGGGAACACATAAAAAAATGGTTGGCATTTCCTTCCCATTGGTGTTGGTTTACAGTATGCCGTAGTGGACTCGGACGCTCATGTAATTGCATTTCAAAGGCACAGTACAGTATTTCCCTTCGTCTCCCCCTACCCCCATCGCCCTTCCCCCCTGGGAGCCTGCACAGGGAGGGAATTCAGGTCATGTGCAATACACAAACGCTGAAGATCTACAGTACTGTTTTGCTCAGTTAGTAGTGTCAGAATACCCTCATTTCATTCCCGCTGTTTAGTTGCATTTAGCGTAAAGAATCGCTCCTGCAGATGTACTCTGATTTATATGTAACTTGTGTGCACCTTTCCATTGACTGTCTTACAATGTAGATAAAATAATACAGTGTATTATTACAATAAAAAAAAAAAAGAAGGCACATCACGTCTCGAACCCTGGACCCCCAGCGTGGGAGGTGGGAGCCTTCACCCCTAGCCCACGACGCCTCATGAGAGACTCCCAATTTCATGTGTGAAAGTACTGCAAACAGCGCCCGGCCCCCACCCCATTGGTGTTGGTTTATGCCTTAGAGGACTCGGACGCTCGCATTTGTAAAGCACGGTATTTTCCACCGCCTCCTGCTAGCTACTGTAGCCCTCTATTCCCAGACGCTCATGTATTTTAAAAGCACGGTGTTTATACATTGTCCTGTACATTCTTCCTTTTACACAATTACTGTAGTTGCGTCTCCATACACATACAGTACTCCATACTTTTTCCACCGCCTCCCGTTACGCCTACAGTATTGCCAGAGCTGTAGATCAATCCGCCGCTATACTGTACGATCGAAAGTACTGGATTAGTGGAGCATTAGCCACACAGTGGTGGAGATGTGTAATGCATGATGAGTATCTAGATCGCCTCAACGCGCCTACCTGTGATTAAACTCAGCTATCGCCTTAGCGTGACTAAACGCCCGTCTCGGCGGAGAAACAGTCAAGATAAAGGTGGCTACATCTGTAGTCACACACATATACTGTCCACACAGTCATATACACACAGTTACAAATACAGTATATACACATACATGGCTACACACATGCACACATAAATACAGTCACACACATACATAATCACATACATACATACATACATACATAAATACATACAGTACATACATTGTGCTACACACATATATACATACATAAATACACACTTATACACACATTGTTGTCACACACTGTCACACATGCAGTACATACTCTGATAAATCACTGGTAAAGTGATGAACGGGAGATACTGTGTGTTTGTCCCAGGGTTCTGGCATATGTATTTTAAATCCCCGGGAAATGTCTGTTTTGCTGAACAGACTTTGGGGGTCATTCCGACCTGATTGCAAGCTGCCGTTTTTCACAGCGCAGCGATCAGGTCACTACTGTGCAAGCATATGCACCGCAATACGCAGGTGCGTAGTATGGGTACAAAGCGGATCATTGCTGAGTGATGGATTTAACGAAGAATTCATTCGCACAGCCGATCACAAGGAGATTGACAGGAAGAGGGCGTTTGTGGGTGGCACCTGACCGTTTTCTGGGAGTGTTTGGAAAAATGCAGGCGTGTCCAAGCGTTTGCAGGGCGGGTGTCTGATGTAAATTCTGGACAAGAACAGGCTGAAGTGATCGCAGCGGCTGAGTAATTTCTGAGCTACTCAGAAACTGCACAAAACTATTTTGTAGTGCTCGGCTGCACATGTGATCGCACGGTTGCACGGCAAAAATACACTCCCCTATAGGCGGCGACTATCTGATCGCAGCCCTGCAAAAAACAGCTAGCGAGCGATCAACTCGGAATGACCCCCTTTATTAGAGTTTGAGCTTTTAGTAAAAGCTGGAGAATGAGCCCTGTGTATGGGTATGAGAGAGAAAGGAGGGCTCCACCCATAAAGCACACTTTGGATTTTTAGGCCTTTAGCTTGAGAGCAAGCTAATTAGTGCCTGCACCTGGAAGTGGCTGATATAAGATGTGTGAGGGCATGGCTCAGGATCTGACTTCCTGGGGAATCAGACAGCAGGTCTGTTATGCGATTTACAGACAGTGTTTTACTATGAGCAGTGCTTTACTGCAGGGCCGAAAATAGGATTCTCGCCACCTGGGGCAAGGCAGTAATTAGGCGCCCGCCCCCCAAACACTCTCCCCCCACAAAAAAAAAAAAACTGTCAGACTAAAATAATTAGATTATCAAAATTAAAATTAAAAAGGGGATACTATTGGACAATATTCCCCAAATGCCCTATGCGTCACATGCACCTACAGCAGTGTGTTCAAATACATGCTCCTCTACATTCCCCTATCCACTGTACTACTATACTATATCCACTACACGCTGAACTATATCACTACACTATATGCCCCTATACACTGCACTACATCCCCTATATGCTACACTACATCACTACCCTACATCCCCTTATATGCTACACCACATCAGTGCAATACATGCCCCTATATACTGCAATACGTTACTACACTACATGCATCACTACACTACATACCCCTATAAGCTACACCAAATCCCCCCATCTGGGAGGTACAGCGGAGGTTGACACTGCTAACTGGGAGCACAGTGCTGATAATAAAGTCTGTCTTTAAACTCACCACAAAGCTGCTGTAGTGATACTCGGTGACAGTTGGAGGTTGTCCAGGCTCTAAGTTTCCACTGCCAGGTGGATAGCTAGCAAAGTGAACCTTTGATTTCTGTAACATCGGTGACTGCACCTGTTAACAAGCATAAGCCTGGGGCAGTGTGTCCTCTCAATGTGATGTAGCCTGCAGCTTGTTATCGGTTGGTGCTGGGCAGGCAGCCAGGATCATAGTCTACTGAAAAACACAGCACCAACAGCTCGCTTCTATAGCTTGTATGGTGCACGGCACGCTAGCCGCAGCACTGCATGGCAAAGAAGAGAGTTTAAGACAGTAGCCGGCATTGGAGAGATCCCAAGTACTGGAGCTCACCCGCCAGGGGCGGAAGTCTCGGAGGCAATGGAGTCGGTTGCCGCCGGGCTCCAGCAGAGAAGAGGGCACCTTCTCCATTGCCTCCGGGACTTCAATCACAGTGCACCAGCCAGTTACAGTCACTGCCCACCCCGACAACCCTGCTGTGCAACGTCCGCCACAACATCGCCGCACCGCTCCCGCATCTTGACCACACGTCTGTCCGGCTCACGCCCCCGACACTACTCCGGCTGCCTTGCTCGTGCATCGGTACCCCGGCTGGCTATCGCCTTCCATACTCATGACCCTCCGGCTGGCCGGCTCCCGGACGCAGCGGCAGGTTCAGCAGCGGAGCCGCAGCTGCATGAAGAGCAAGTAGTAAGAAGAAGGCACTGACGGGGTAAAGAGAGAAAGAATATCTATGCCTTTGTTTGTATAAGTATATATATTTCTGAGTGTGTATATGTATACACGTGGATGTTTGTGATATTGCTGAGTGTGTATATGTATACACGTGGATGTTTGTGTGTTTTTATATGTGGCTGTGACTGTGTGTATATGTACAGCATGTGGTTGTGTGTGTGAATTTATGTATGTGGTAACGTATATATAGTATGTCGGGGTGTGTGTGTGTGTGTGTGTGTGTGTGTGTGTGTGTGTGTGTGTGTGTGTGTGTGTGTGTGTGTATATATATATATATATATGTGTGTGTGTTTGTGTACAGTATATGTTATATGTGGTTGTGTGCAGGGACGTTTTAAGAGAGGAGGGGACCCGCGTGCAGCCTCCGTCGCAGGCCCCCTCCTCCCCGGCAGCAGTAGACTCTGGCATAATGCCAGAGTTTACTGCACATGTGCAGGTTTCCGGGAACATGGCGCCCACGCCTTTTTCCCAGGGACACTTCCAGTGTGCATGCGCAAATCACTCGGAAATGGACGCGCCGGCCATTTTCCGTGTGATCTGTGCCCGCACAGCGGGGCCTCCGTTGCGGATCTCCGGAAGGGTAAGTATATTCTATGGGTGCAGTGTGTGCGGTGTGGGCTCCCCTGGACCCAGGGGCCCATGTGCACCGCACACACTGCACCCATTATAGAAACGCCTATGGTTGTGTGTGTACTGTATAGGTATATATGTGGTTGTGTGTTTTATATGTGGCTGCGTGTGTGTATATGTATATATGTGGCTGTGTGTGTATATGTACATATGTGGTTGAGCATGTATATATGTGTCTGTGTGTGTTTATATGAGGCTGTGTGTGTATATCTATATATATATATATGTAGTTGTGTGTGTATAATACCCCTTTCAGATCGCCTGAGCTCCCAGGGTGCCACCCGCCTCAGGCGTCCCGCCTTCGCTGTTTGCAACCCGGCATATATCCGCATTTGTGACGTCAGCGGTGGGGGCGGCACATGGAGATCACATGAACTCCAAGAGCCACCCGTCCACACAGTGTGAACGGGAAACGGGAAACGGGTTGCATCGACCTGCACAGCAAGCCAGGTTGAAATACCGGGTCGCTCGATCCGTTATATTTCCCCTGGCACCTTACAGACCGCACAGGAACACGGGTTATGTGCACTCATTTGCCAATAACCCGTGTTCAAAGCTGGTGGCCTGAAAGGGGTATAAGTATATATGTGGCTGTGTGTATCTATCTATCTATCTATCTATCTATCTATCTATCTATCTATCTATCTATCTATCTATCTATCTATCATGTCATGTATAAGGTAGTCCGGCATTCACTGGGAGATAAATGTAGCTTGCTGAGGTGCCGTGCAGGTTCAGGTATAACAAATCGAATAAAGGCGGAACTCTGCAGTCTTTCAGCATGATTTAAAACATTTGTCCTTTATTTAAGGTCCTACATTTCGAGGAACAGCTTCCCGTCGTCATCTGCTTGTCCCTGACGACGGGGAGCTGTTCCTTGAAACGTAGGACCTTAAATAAAGGACACATTTTTAAATCACGCTGAAAGACTGCAGAGTGCCGCCGTTATCCGATTGTTATATATATATATATATATATATATATATATGTGATTGTTTGTGTATAAGTATATATGTGGGTGTGTGTATATGTATATATGTGGCTGTGTGTGTACCGGTGGAGGGGCACCATCGATTATTTTGCCTCCGGGCGTCTGGCATGAACTTACGCCACTGTCACCCGCACAGCGTCGGAGCCAGCTCCGGGCAGACAGGTGGGTCAGATACACTGCCCCAGGAGCCGTATGCTGTCTCACTGGAGCAGCACAGCACTGTCAGTTTAAAAAAAACCACAATCCCTGCTCCTCTGTAACTCCTCAGCGCCCCCTCAAATCCTGTACCCGGGGCGCATGCCCCATTAGCCCCCCCCACCCCCCCCACCCCTAGTTACGGCCCTGTTTACTGTTCTACCACTGAGAGGGAATCTATTATTGTATAGTTTAATTAGCGCCCAGACTGGCTCAGATTTTTTTTTTTTGTACTGTACAATAAACTAGCCACGTGCTGTTTCCTGGCTGCTGTGTGCTTGGAGGTGTCCATCTACCCCAGGTGAGGGTACCCCTATCCTGATCTCCTCACAATACATTCGCACTCTTTTACACACATACATATAGCCACACAGTTACACACATACTGTACATAGTAAGGCACACATACATACATACATACATACATACATACATACATACATAAATACATACATACGTACAGTCACCTACATACAGACAATATAGTTGTCGTTGTCGTCGTCCCCTCCCACCTTAGAGGGTTCTTGTCTGAAGCAGCTCCTCCCCTCCTCGTTCTCTCTCTCTCTCTCTTACACACTGCTGGCACTGGCAGTGCCATGTAGCCCCACCTCCTTGCTTTGAGTCCACTCCACTTTCAGTTTCCTTATCCACAGCTCGAAGCCTCACAGTCCAGTTCTGCGCTCTTCAGTGCACCAGAGCTATAACAAATGGGAAGCAAACCATGTACTATATAAAAGCAATAACAAACAGTAGTTCTGGTCCTGTTAGAAGCAGAACAAAGGCAGTGGCACCAATATTTATCTGGAAATAGTTCATGAGCACCAAGCAACCCTCCAAACCTTAACCTGTGACTCCCCAGCTCCTTCCTCTATTTGATAATTTACTTGTTATTGTTTCTAGTACTTATTTAAAACTAGTTACCAGCCTGTCAAATTGACGGAACAACATAACAGTAATATCAGCGCCGGCAGCTGAACATAGCAATACTTGAATTGCTCTATTGGTCACCATCTAGTTGCTGCTGGCATGCAAAACACTTGAATTCCCCCCATAGAGGTGAGGAGAAGCATTAGCCTTTTATTATATAGGATGGCTGCTGACATGTCTTTCTTTGATTAAATGCATTGTTTAAGTTACAGTATTAAGTGTTAAGTGTAACATGTAGCCCTTTATATATTTTTTACAAATGCAGACTATAGGAGTCTATTTACTAAGCATTTGAAGCATTTGATGGAGATAAAGTCCCAGCCAATCCGCTCCTAACTAACATGTCACAGGCTGGGTTTGAAAAATGAGCTACTTTGCTGGTACTTAATCTCCATCCACTTTATCTCCACCAAAGGCTTAATAAATAGACCCCATAAACTTTGTGTTGTACACTGGTTGCAGGAAAGGGCATTGGACAAAATGGAAATGCTGGTACTGTATATTGCATGCCATAAATGAACAATGTGAGTAATTTTCCTTTAATGGTTATAAATTTCAGTTAAAATGATTATAATACATTTTATTGTGTGTAAGGTCCTGATTCACAGTTGTATGTACTGTAATAACATAGTAACATAGTTGATGAGGTTGAAAAAAGACAAAATGTCCATCAAGTTCAACCTGTATTATAAAATTTTACTTCATTTAATGCATTCACAGCTGTGATCCCTTATGCAGGTAATGTGCAAAAATATGCTAATTCTGCCACCTGTGGCACCCTTGCAAATCTCAGCACCGATGTACACATACTCAGCATCAGTCACAGATCCTTCCATAGTTGATTCCCTGAGTAAGCCCATGGTTACACAGAATGGCTGCGGGAACTGAGATGTTGGCGCCATGCTGTCTGTGTATGGGATGACAGATGTACGCTGAGGCATGCCCTGGCTGTTCCAGCAGTCGAGATGCAGCACAGTCCAAAATTCAAATGGGGTAGCCACACCGGGTGGTCTTCTTTATGCCGGCGGTCGGGCTCCCGGCGCTCAGTATACCGGCGCCGGGAGCCCGACAGCCGGCATACCGACACTTATTTTCCCTCGTGGGGGTCCACGACCCCCATAGAGGGAGAATAAAACAGTGTGGCGCGCGTAGCGCGCCACCATGCCTGTAGCGTGGCGAGCGCAGCGAGCCCGCAAGGGGCTCATTTGCGCTCGCCACACTGTCCGTAAGCCGGCGGTCGGGCTCCCGGCGCCGGTATGCTGGTCGCCGGGAGCCCGACCGCCGGCTAGCCGTAGTGAACCCGCCACACCAACTGCCAGTGAGTCCTGGAAGGAGATGTTTTGCAGCGTTTGGGGTGGCAGTTGTGTGGTTTCTCTATTTGAATTTTGGATTGCGCTGCAGCCTCACCTCTGTATTTTCAGTATGTTCAGCTCAGCAACTGTCCTGCTCTGAGCTGGGTAGCACCCAGTTTTGATCCGCTTTTTGCAGCAAGACATCTAGTCAGTGCATAGGAGCAGGTGCTAGGTGATGTGCAACAGTTATCATTGCAGTAAGGTGACTGTTGACATGGTGCTTGGTGCTAAATTTTAAACATTTATCCTATTTAAACTAGAGATGAGCGGGTTCGGTTCCTCTGAATCCGAACCCGCCCGAACTTCAGGTTTTTTACACGGGTCCGAGCAGGCTCGGATCTTCCCGCCTTGCTCGGCTAACCCGAGCGCGCCCAAACGTCATCATCACGCTGTCGGATTCTCGCGAGGCTCGGATTCTATCGCGAGACTCGGATTCTATATAAGGAGCCGCGCGTCGCCGCCATTTTCACACGTGCATTGAGAGTCATAGGGAGAGGACGTGGCTGGCGTCCTCTCCGTTTAGAGAAGAGAGAGACACAGTATTTTGGGGAGCATTATTAGGAGGAGTACTACTATACTGTATACTACTATACTACTTGCTGAAGTGATATTTATACTAGATTAGATAATAGATAGTGTGACTGTAAGTGTATTATCTGACTTGTGGGGGAGACACTGACAGTGGGGAGCAGTTAGAGTCTGAGAGCAGGACTCAGGAGTACATATAACGTACAGTCACAGTGCACACTTTTGCTGCCAGAGTCAGTGCCACACTGCCATTGTTGTGACCACACTGACCACCAGTATAATAATATATTTTGTGATTGTCTGCTTAGGCCTCGGAGTACTAGTTGCAAGTTGCAACGTGACCTGAAGTGACCACCAGTTTAATAATCAATCACCACCAGTTTAATATATATATATATATATATATATAATTGTATATAATATATATATATATATATATAATATTGTATACCACCTACCCGTGGTTTTTTTTTTTTTCATTCTTCTTTATACATACTACTATAGTAGCTTACTGTAGCAGTCTGCGGTGCTGTGCTGACCTGACAGTGTCCAGCAGGTCCGTCATCAGTCATTACATAATAAATATATATAGTACCTGTCCGGCTGCAGTACTAGTGATATTATATTGATTTCATCTCATTATCAATAATTTATCATCCAGTCTAGACTCTATATTAGCAGCAGACACAGTACGTTAGTCCACGGCTGTAGCTACCTCTGTGTCGGCACTCGGCAGTCCATCCATAATTGTATACCACCTACCCGTGTTTTTTTTTTCTTTCTTCTTTGTACATACTACTATAGAGTATAGTAGCTTACTGTAGCAGTCTGCGGTGCTGCTGAGCTGACAGTGTCCAGCAGGTCCGTCATCAGTCATCATTACCTAATAAATATATTATCTACCTGTCCGGCTGCAGTACTAGTGATATTATATATACATACATATATATATTGATTTCATCTCATTATCAATCATCCAGTCTATATTAGCAGCAGACACAGTACGTTAGTCCACGGCTGTAGCTACCTCTGTGTCGGCACTCGGCAGTCCATCCATAATTGTATACCACCTACCCGTGGTTTTTTTTTTTTCTTTCTTCTTTGTACATACTACTATAGTATAGTAGCTTACTGTAGCAGTCTGCGGTGCTGCTGAGCTGACAGTGTCCAGCAGGTCCGTCATCAGTCATCATTACCTAATAAATATATTATCTACCTGTCCGGCTGCAGTACTAGTGATATTATATATACATACATATATATATATTGATTTCATCTCATTATCAATCATCCAGTCTATATTAGCAGCAGACACAGTACGTTAGTCCACGGCTGTAGCTTCCTCTGTGTCGGCACTCGGCAGTCCATCCATAATTGTATACCACCTACCCGTGGTTTTTTTTTTCTTTCTTCTTTGTACATACTACTATAGTATAGTAGCTTACTGTAGCAGTCTGCGGTGCTGCTGAGCTGACAGTGTCCAGCAGGTCCGTCATCAGTCATCATTACCTAATAAATATATTATCTACCTGTCCGGCTGCAGTACTAGTGATATTATATATACATACATATATATATATTGATTTCATCTCATTATCATCCAGTCTATATTAGCAGCAGACACAGTACGGTAGTCCACGGCTGTAGCTACCTCTGTGTCGGCACTCGGCAGTCCATCCATAATTGTTTACCACCTACCCGTGGTTTTTTTTCTTTTCTTTCTTCTTTGTACATACTACTATAGAGTATAGTAGCTTACTGTAGCAGTCTGCGGTGCTGCTGAGCTGACAGTGTCCAGCAGGTCCGTCATCAGTCATCATTACCTAATAAATATATTATCTACCTATCCAGCTGCAGTACTAGTGATATTATATATACATACATATATATATTGATTTCATCTCATTATCAATCATCCAGTCTATATTAGCAGCAGACACAGTACGTTAGTCCACGGCTGTAGCTACCTCTGTGTCGGCACTCGGCAGTCCATCCATAATTGTATACCACCTACCCGTGTTTTTTTTTTTTTCTTTCTTCTTTGTACATACTACTATAGTATAGTAGCTTACTGTAGCAGTCTGCGGTGCTGCTGAGCTGACAGTGTCCAGCAGGTCCGTCATCAGTCATCATTACCTAATAAATATATTATCTACCTGTCCGGCTGCAGTACTAGTGATATTATATATACATACATATATATATATTGATTTCATCTCATTATCAATCATCCAGTCTATATTAGCAGCAGACACAGTACGTTAGTCCACGGCTGTAGCTACCTCTGTGTCGGCACTCGGCAGTCCATCCATAATTGTATACCACCTACCCGTGGTTTTTTTTTTTCTTTCTTCTTTGTACATACTACTATAGTATAGTAGCTTACTGTAGCAGTCTGCGGTGCTGCTGAGCTGACAGTGTCCAGCAGGTCCGTCATCAGTCATCATTACCTAATAAATATATTATCTACCTGTCCGGCTGCAGTACTAGTGATATTATATATACATACATATATATATATTGATTTCATCTCATTATCATCCAGTCTATATTAGCAGCAGACACAGTACGGTAGTCCACGGCTGTAGCTACCTCTGTGTCGGCACTCGGCAGTCCATCCATAAGTATACTAGTATCCATCCATCTCCATTGTTTACCTGAGGTGCCTTTTAGTTGTGCCTATTAAAATATGGAGAACAAAAATGTTGAGGTTCCAAAATTAGGGAAAGATCAAGATCCACTTCCACCTCGTGCTGAAGCTGCTGCCACTAGTCATGGCCGAGACGATGAAATGCCAGCAACGTCGTCTGCCAAGGCCGATGCCCAATGTCATAGTACAGAGCATGTCAAATCCAAAACACCAAATATCAGTAAAAAAAGGACTCCAAAACCTAAAATAAAATTGTCGGAGGAGAAGCGTAAACTTGCCAATATGCCATTTACCACATGGAGTGGCAAGGAACGGCTGAGGCCCTGGCCTATGTTCATGGCTAGTGGTTCAGCTTCACATGAGGATGGAAGCTCTCAGCCTCTCGCTAGAAAACTGAAAAGACTCAAGCTGGCAAAAGCACCGCAAAGAACTGTGCGTTCTTCGAAATCCCAAATCCACAAGGAGAGTCCAATTGTGTCGGTTGCGATGCCTGACCTTCCCAACACTGGACGTGAAGAGCATGCGCCTTCCACCATTTGCACGCCCCCTGCAAGTGCTGGAAGGAGCACCCCGCAGTCGAGTTCCTGATAGTCAGATTGAAGATGTCAGTGTTGAAGTACACCAGGATGAGGAGGATATGGGTGTTGCTGGCGCTGGGGAGGAAATTGACCAGGAGGATTCTGATGGTGAGGTGGTTTGTTTAAGTCAGGCAACCGGGGAGACACCTGTTGTCCGTGGGAGGAATAGGGCCATTGACATGCCTGGTGAAAATACAAAAAAAATCAGCTCTTCGGTGTGGAAGTATTTCACCAGAAATGCGGACAACATTTGTCAAGCCGTGTGTTGCCTTTGTCAAGCTGTAATAAGTAGGGGTAAGGACGTTAACCACCTCGGAACATCCTCCCTTATACGTCACCTGCAGCGCATTCATAATAAGTCAGTGACAAGTTCAAAAACTTTGGGTGACAGCGGAAGCAGTCCACTGACCAGTAAATCCCTTCCTCTTGTAACCAAGCTCACGCAAACCACCCCACCAACTCCCTCAGTGTCAATTTCCTCCTTACCCAGGAATGCCAATAGTCCTGCAGGCCATGTCACTGGCAATTCTGACGAGTCCTCTCCTGCCTGGGATTCCTCCGATGCATCCTTGAGTGTAATGCCTACTGCTGCTGGCGCTGCTGTTGTTGCTGCTGGGAGTCGATCGTCATCCCAGAGGGGAAGTCGTAAGCCCACTTGTACTACTTCCAGTAAGCAATTGACTGTCCAACAGTCCTTTGCGAGGAAGATGAAATATCACAGCAGTCATCCTGCTGCAAAGCGGATAACTGAGGCCTTGACAACTATGTTGGTGTTAGACGTGCGTCCGGTATCCGCCGTTAGTTCACAGGGAACTAGACAATTTATTGAGGCAGTGTGCCCCAGTTACCAAATACCATCTAGGTTCCACTTCTCTAGGCAGGCGATACCGAGAATGTACACGGACGTCAGAAAAAGACTCACCAGTGTCCTAAAAAATGCAGTTGTACCCAATGTCCACTTAACCACGGACATGTGGACAAGTGGAGCAGGGCAGGGTCAGGACTATATGACTGTGACAGCCCACTGGGTAGATGTATGGACTCCCGCCGCAAGAACAGCAGCGGCGGCACCAGTAGCAGCATCTCGCAAACGCCAACTCTTTCCTAGGCAGGCTACGCTTTGTATCACCGCTTTCCAGAATACGCACACAGCTGAAAACCTCTTACGGCAACTGAGGAAGATCATCGCGGAATGGCTTACCCCAATTGGACTCTCCTGTGGATTTGTGGCATCGGACAACGCCAGCAATATTGTGTGTGCATTAAATATGGGCAAATTCCAGCACGTCCCATGTTTTGCACATACCTTGAATTTGGTGGTGCAGAATTTTTTAAAAAACGACAGGGGCGTGCAAGAGATGCTGTCGGTGGCCAGAAGAATTGCGGGACACTTTCGGCGTACAGGCACCACGTACAGAAGACTGGAGCACCACCAAAAACTACTGAACCTGCCCTGCCATCATCTGAAGCAAGAAGTGGTAACGAGGTGGAATTCAACCCTCTATATGCTTCAGAGGTTGGAGGAGCAGCAAAAGGCCATTCAAGCCTATACAATTGAGCACGATATAGGAGGTGGAATGCACCTGTCTCAAGCGCAGTGGAGAATGATTTCAACGTTGTGCAAGGTTCTGATGCCCTTTGAACTTGCCACACGTGAAGTCAGTTCAGACACTGCCAACCTGAGTCAGGTCATTCCCCTCATCAGGCTTTTGCAGAAGAAGCTGGAGACATTGAAGGAGGAGCTAACACGGAGCGATTCCGCTAGGCATGTGGGACTTGTGGATGGAGCCCTTAATTCGCTTAACAAGGATTCACGGGTGGTCAATCTGTTGAAATCAGAGCACTACATTTTGGCCACCGTGCTCGATCCTAGATTTAAAGCCTACCTTGGATCTCTCTTTCCGGCAGACACAAGTCTGCTGGGGTTCAAAGACCTGCTGGTGACAAAATTGTCAAGTCAAGCGGAACGCGACCTGTCAACATCTCCTCCTTCACATTCTCCCGCAACTGGGGGTGCGAGGAAAAGGCTCAGAATTCCGAGCCCACCCGCTGGCGGTGATGCAGGGCAGTCTGGAGCGACTGCTGATGCTGACATCTGGTCCGGACTGAAGGACCTGACAACGATTACGGACATGTCGTCTACTGTCACTGCATATGATTCTCTCACCATTGAAAGAATGGTGGAGGATTATATGAGTGACCGCATCCAAGTAGGCACGTCACACAGTCCGTACTTATACTGGCAGGAAAAAGAGGCAATTTGGAGGCCCTTACACAAACTGGCTTTATTCTACCTAAGTTGCCCTCCCACAAGTGTGTACTCCGAAAGAGTGTTTAGTGCCGCCGCTCACCTTGTCAGCAATCGGCGTACGAGGTTACATCCAGAAAATGTGGAGAAGATGATGTTCATTAAAATGAATTATAATCAATTCCTCCGTGGAGACATTGACCAGCAGCAATTGCCTCCACAAAGTACACAGGGAGCTGAGATGGTGGATTCCAGTGGGGACGAATTGATAATCTGTGAGGAGGGGGATGTACACGGTGATATATCGGAGGATGATGATGAGGTGGACATCTTGCCTCTGTAGAGCCAGTTTGTGCAAGGAGAGATTAATTGCTTCTTTTTTGGTGGGGGTCCAAACCAACCCGTCATTTCAGTCACAGTCGTGTGGCAGACCCTGTCACTGAAATGATGGGTTGGTTAAAGTGTGCATGTCCTGTTTATACAACATAAGGGTGGGTGGGAGGGCCCAAGGACAATTCCATCTTGCACCTCTTTTTTCTTTTATTTTTCTTTGCGTCATGTGCTGTTTGTGGAATGTTTTTTGGAAGGGCCATCCTGCGTGACACTGCAGTGCCACTCCTAGATGGGCCCGGTGTTTGTGTCGGCCACTAGGGTCGCTTATCTTACTCACACAGCTACCTCATTGCGCCTCTTTTTTTCTTTGCGTCATGTGCTGTTTGGGGAGGGTTTTTTGGAAGGGCCATCCTGCGTGACACTGCAGTGCCACTCCTAGATGGGCCCGGTGTTTGTGTCGGCCACTAGGGTCGCTTATCTTACTCACACAGCTACCTCATTGCGCCTCTTTTTTTCTTTGCGTCATGTGCTGTTTGGGGAGGGTTTTTTGGAAGGGCCATCCTGCGTGACACTGCAGTGCCACTCCTAGATGGGCCCGGTGTTTGTGTCGGCCACTAGGGTCGCTTATCTTACTCACACAGCTACCTCATTGCGCCTCTTTTTTTCTTTGCGTCATGTGCTGTTTGGGGAGGGTTTTTTGGAAGGGCCATCCTGCGTGACACTGCAGTGCCACTCCTAGATGGGCACGGTGTTTGTGTCGGCCACTAGGGTCGCTTATCTTACTCACACAGCTACCTCATTGCGCCTCTTTTTTTCTTTGCGTCATGTGCTGTTTGTGGAGGGTTTTTTGGAAGGGCCATCCTGCGTGACACTGCAGTGCCACTCCTAGATGGGCCCGGTGTTTGTGTCGGCCACTAGGGTCGCTTATCTTACTCACACAGCTACCTCATTGCGCCTCTTTTTTTCTTTGCGTCATGTGCTGTTTGGGGAGGGTTTTTTGGAAGGGCCATCCTGCGTGACACTGCAGTGCCACTCCTAGATGGGCACGGTGTTTGTGTCGGCCACTAGGGTCGCTTATCTTACTCACACAGCTACCTCATTGCGCCTCTTTTTTTCTTTGCGTCATGTGCTGTTTGGGGAGTGTTTTTTGGAAGGGCCATCCTGCGTGACACTGCAGTGCCACTCCTAGATGGGCCCGGTGTTTGTGTCGGCCACTAGGGTCGCTTATCTTACTCACACAGCTACCTCATTGCGCCTCTTTTTTTCTTTGCGTCATGTGCTGTTTGGGGAGGGTTTTTTGGAAGGGCCATCCTGCGTGACACTGCAGTGCCACTCCTAGATGGGCCCGGTGTTTGTGTCGGCCACTAGGGTCGCTTATCTTACTCACACAGCTACCTCATTGCGCCTCTTTTTTTCTTTGCGTCATGTGCTGTTTGGGGAGGGTTTTTTGGAAGGGCCATCCTGCGTGACACTGCAGTGCCACTCCTAGATGGGCACGGTGTTTGTGTCGGCCACTAGGGTCGCTTAGCTTAGTCATCCAGCGACCTAGGTGCAAATTTTAGGACTAAAAATAATATTGTGAGGTGTGAGGTATTCAGAATAGACTGAAAATGAGTGGAAATTATGGTTTTTGAGGTTAATAATACTTTGGGATCAAAATGACCCCCAAATTCTATGATTTAAGCTGTTTTTTAGTGTTTTTTAAAAAAAAACACCCGAATCCAAAACACACCCGAATCCGACAAAAAAAATTCGGTGAGGTTTTGCCAAAACGTGGTCGAACCCAAAACACGGCCGCGGAACCGAACCCAAAACCAAAACACAAAACCCGAAAAATTTCAAGTGCACATCTCTAATTTAAACCTTGTGTCAGGCTCACCTCTCTGCACTCAGGCATTTCTTCACCATTCTGCTGATCGTTATACTGATTTCTGATCTGGCTTGTTACTGACTTAGTGGCTTTGCTTACTGTTTACTCCCTGGGTACCTTTGCTGTTGATTCTAATATTTAACTTCTGGGTCTGATTTCTGAAGCACCTGGACACACCTTTCTCTGACATATCTGCTTCTGTCACTCAGCTACTGTAGTCTGACTATTCGTCTGCGATAATTCCAGAGACCAGCCTGTCGCACTAAGGTCCTAATTCAGACCTGATCACTCCTCTGTGAATTTGCAGAGGATTGCGATTAGATAGTCGCCACCCAGACAGAGTGAAAAACCACCCTGTGCAACTCTGCATACGCAGCGCGAAAAGCTTTGCAAACGCTGACCAGCTGCAAATCCGTTCTCAACTCACTCACCATGGAATGTTTTTTCCAGTCTGTGCATTCTGTGCGTAGCCCAGGACTTACTCCTACAGTGCAAAAGAAACAGGCTGATCAGGCCGGAGCTTACGTCACACAATCTCCCTGAAAACGCTTTGGAATGCCTGCATTTTTCCTGACACTCCCAGAAATTGGCCAGTTACTACTCCCAAATGTCCGATTCCTGTCAATCAACCTGTGTTTGCCTAGCGATCAAAAAAGACGCTGAGTTCTTACACAATTTGACCTTGCGTATATGCACATTACAATCCGTATGCACGCGCAGTCAATTGATAATCGGTCACCTTGCGAATTCGCACAACAACGATCAGGTCTGGATTAGGCCCTAGATACCCACTCAGAAGGCAACAACCTGAGAGCTGGGTGCAGTAAAGCCCAAATCCCCCTGCAGCAGTCCCATGCACATTAGACTCTGCACATCTTTTATGAGAAGTGTCAAACCTAGTTAAATCCATTAAATCCTTGAGCTCGTGACAGTAAAGGTCAAATTATTATTACAAATTGAAAGGGTAAAAAACAATGTTGTCTTCCTAAGTGTTTTTTTTTTTTTAATCTATGTTTGAGAGTGACGTGTCCACATCTAAATTGCAATGTAAGAAAAAAGCTGTCCAGCATTAGTGAGGGGTACATTCAGAAGCAGTCAGTATTAATCCTGCATGCAAAGACAATGAATGTGCAGTATTTGAAAAGATATACTGAGGGTTCCACTGCCATCTTTCCAACAAATCATTTTTCCAAGTTTCTACCCTGCTAGAACTGCCCTGGTCACCTGTAAGTGTTGTTATTATAAAATGGAAACATCTAGATGCTCACAGGACAGCCAAGCATTAAAGCACATAGCACATAATTGTTAACAATAATAATTATCTGGGATCAGATGCAAGATAGAGTAAATGCTGGTATTTTCAACATGTTTTGCTTTGTTTTAAGTCACAAAGGAGATAGAAATTCCTAGCAAGCCCAGAGGGATGCAGTCACAATGGCGGTGGACAGGATTCCGGTGTTCAGGAGACCGATGCTGGAATCCCGACAGCTGACATTTTGCCATTGGACCACATCCCGACACCATGCCCCTACTTCCCACTTGGTTGGTGGATCCCCACCACTAACTGAGTGGGAATAGAACCTGTGGGGAGTGAAGCCCTCCACCAGACTCGCAGCGCGGCGAGTGCAGCGAGCCCACAAGGAGACTCGCTGCTGGTATTCCGTCAGACAGGATGCCGCTGTCAGTATACTGACAGCCGGCATCCCACCTGCCAGTATATCATACCAAACACAGCCCAGAGATACTTTAATCCACAGATTATCTCCAAATATGGTACATATCATTGCATAAAATAGTTTTTACTAAATGATGTTATTTCATATATAAATATAAGAAATATACACAATACTATTATTGCATTGATACTGTATTTACGTGAAACAAACTGAATACAGGCAATATGGTTTTACTCTGTTCCTTCCTCCTGCCACTAAAAAGGATATTGGATGTGGCAGTTTCTGAACGCCCAGTTTCCAGTCACAAACAGAAAGAACTGAGACATTTTGTCATGGAGACTTTTTTCAAAGGGTTCAGTGCTCAAAGTTTTCCTTAAGAGAGAGTAGAAGCTAAAGGGACACTGACCAGCAGCCATCTTACTTTTGTAGACACATCTGACAGGGGAGGCAAGCTATCATTATTATATCCGGAGTGAAGTGGAATATTTTCTGCTGAAAGGATATATAAGGTTTTTGTGCTGAATTCAAATATCTTTAAAAGCTCTGTATCAGGTAAGGCTTTTGAGTGACATGCAAATTTTATATATATATATATATATATATATATATATACACATATATATATATATATATATATATATAGAAACAACAGATCCGGCACTCATCAATAAAGAGCTGCTGGTTTACGTGCTCCGGTGCCCTCCTTCCAGGCCTTGCGAACTGTGTATGCAGTGAAGGTCAGTATTGGCGGCACTCAGGAGATGGATGAGAAGTGAAAAAAGTTGGTGTTTAATTCCTCTACGTTTCGGGGTACAGATCCCCGTCATCAGGACACACACAAACGTGAACAAAGTGCACAAAGAACTTAAATACCTTACCCAGCGCGCCTCCAGCCGCCCTTTTCCGCACCGCCGTTCGGTTTCCGGGTTCTGGACTTCCGTTCACATGACCGGATACTCACTGCCGGGGCAGTCCAACGGGGGCTGTTGCTTGGTAACCGCTGTAAACAATGCAACGCACAGCAATAAAAGATGTGTACCGTTAGTGTTCAACTACTTGTCTTAATGTGCACTATCTGAACAGTGAAACTTACAATGTTTGTATATAAACAACATGCAAAATCATTGAATATTTCATAACAATCTCAGTGAAACTTATACCTGTATGACAATTAAAACAATTATCATAAAAACATTGTGATAGTGAATGACAATATTAAAATAGCATCACCTAAATGCTCTCAATATGTGTCGGCTTGCAGACTTATCTATGCAGGTCTCTGGCATTACTACTATGTGCTGAGCACTAATATCTTAAAAAATATCATAATGTTTATAATTCAGGCCTGAACATTATGCATCAGGCACATGTTCTCTAAACCACTTGATGGCCATGCAATGATAAGTTCAATCTACACCTGACTTGTACTACTAGGTAATGTTCAAAAGTAGTATAGCTTAAACAGTGTAAATTAAATATTCCCCTATTCCTCAACACCCGTCTTTCTAGGGACTGGGTTGTATCTAAATTAAGTTACTCATGCCAAGGGACTCATTGAGACCTTTAGGACTCAACGTGTCTTATAAAAGAATCCATCGTGTCTCAAGCTGTAAACCAAAAAGTAGTGAGACCAGGTTGCGCAACCTTAACACATCTAAAACTGTATAGTCGAATTGGCTTACACAAATGGAATAGCAGAATAATCCCAATTCCAAGATGAATGACAATGTACTAAAAAGATAAGAGAAAAACACAAAACATAGTGTATTCCGCTTGAACGAAAGTGTGATTTTATTAATCAATGGTCCTACTCACATATCACAGCTGATAAATTTGCATGTAGTAATCAGAATCTCATTCTGGCTGGTTCAACTTCATAAATGTGTTAGACACATATTTTCCATAAGAAGCTTGAACTAGAGAATAATAATAGTGCAATATCATCTGTGTGTCTGATGAAATTTTTTTTTAATGTAAAGCACACTCACAAACAAAGATTAAAAAACAGCATGTAGCAGAAGACATCCAGGACAATCAGGAAACCGCAGCAAACAGCATAGAGATATAGTCACCCAAAGTCCCGGTCACTAAAGGTGTCCCCACACTGTTAGATACGTCCTCCGGATTCTCAGTCAATGCCACACATGTAGGTCCCCAGGCTTTCGGATCGTCTATAGACGATCCGAAAGCATTTAAGCCCGGGGACCTACATGTGTGGCATTGACTGAGGATCCGGAGGACGTATCTAACAGTGTGGGGACACCTTTAGTGACCGGGACTTTGGGTGACTATATCTCTATGCTGTTTGCTGCGGTTTCCTGATTGTCCTGGATGTCTTCTGCTACATGCTGTTTTTTAATCTTTGTTTGTGAGTGTGTTTTACATAAAAAAAAATGTAATCAGACACACAGACGATATTGCACTATTATTATTCTCCATTTCCATTTCAAGCTTCTTATGGAAAATATGTGTTACATCACTTCCAGTTCCTGGTCTCAGGACTGGAACTGGACTTTTAAAATAACGAGATAAATAACTCAAAAACAATATTTCAGATTCTGTGGAGAAGGATTTATATATAGATGGTTCATAGTGTGACAAAAAGCATGCTGAGTCTTTATACATAGTAAACAATTGCGATGTCGGAAGTGGTCATAGTCCCGCTAAGAGTCTTTTGAAATGTAGTCCTAAATTGTTAGGCTGGGAGTGCATTGAGTACATCTTGCAGTAATCTTGAGCCGTGGTACCGGAAGTTGTCATGGTGCTGCTGTGAATCTTGGTAAATGTAGTCCCATGTGACTGTATTTAGCCCACAGTGGATGCATCATCCAGTGGTTTGAGGATGCTGGGTCGGAACTTGTCACAGAGAGACCCCCAATTTCTGAAAGATGTAGTCAAATTGTAGTTCATAATGGATGCGCTGCTTTAGCAAATTACTTTGTCCGGAATATAATGCTTTGTGCGCAAGTGTAACCATGAACGAGAGGCATCTATTATAAGACAGACATCATAAGACCTGGATTTTTTTTCTGTGTCAGTCACCTTTGGTGTAGATCTAATAAAGAATGTAAAGAGTATTAATAATGTGTTATGTTATTACATGAAACAACCAGAACCAGAAAAGAATGAGAATGAAGAGAGGAATAAATAACTGTTTCAGGAGGGTGATTCATCATAGAATACATTTAAGTACAAGGAGGAAGATGACATACAGTGTAATCAAGCACATTTAAGTGCAAATAAGAAGATGATGTACAGTATAATTAATATGTAATGAAAGGAAAAAAATTGTAACAATATAACAGGTGGGAATTCGGTCACAGGAACCATTTGAGTTCAAAGTACTGGTTGAGCCCGTAAGTGCCCAAGGTTTTAAGTGTGAATATTTTTTTCATTTTCGACATAGCCAGGTTCTTTTCTATATTCTTATTTCTCCACATAGGTTTGACGTGTTTGATTCCCAGGAATTTATATGCTGAATAGAGCATTCGCGCTTAAGTTTGAAGTGGTTGGACAGATGGTGGGTGTCTAAGCCTTTTTTCACATTCCCTGGGTGTTCTCCAATCCTCATTTTCATTGGCCGTTAAGTCCTGCCTATGTAGCAGAGACCACAGGAACACTCTATCGGGTACACAACATTTGAGGTGTGACAAGTGATGAAATCACGGATTTTAAAAGTTGTTCCGAAAAATTGTGACTTCATTGTATTTACTGGTTGGATCCTTAATGTTCCTGCATCCGATGCACAGTCCACAGTGGTGGAAACCTTTTGTCCTGATAAGGTTCCTGGTTGGCATGGCCAGTGTACTCTTAACTAAATTATTTTTCAGGTTCTTGGCTCTGGTTGGTTTTGCAGGTAAGATATCTCGGAGAATGGGGACTTTGGTTAGTAGATGCCAATTTTTGTTAATAACCTTTTCTATTTGTCTTTGTTGGACATCTTACTGAGTGACGATTGCCCACTTTTGCTTGTTCTCCAATGAATTTCCCTTTTTGGTTTGTTTTTGTTGAAGAAATGATGAGCGATCAACTGCTTCTACATGGGTGATAACTTCATATAGTTGTTCCTCCTTGTAGGCTTTATCCATGAAGTTGTTCTTCATATGGGTTAATTGTTGTTTGTAAACCGAATTGTTGCTACAGTTCCTCTTGACCCTGAGGAACAGACTTTTCAGAATGCCTTTTAGACACAGGGCATGATGTTGACTGTCAACTGGTATATACGTATTAACGTATGTGGTTTTTGATATATCATGGTGTTTAATACATTGCCGTCAGAGTAGATAGTTAAATCTATAAAATGTATTCTCTCCTTATTACTTTCCAAGGTGAACTTTATATTTAGATTGTTATCACTCAGGTGCTCAAAAAATGTACTTAGTTCCTCTTGGGTAGATCTCCAAAATAGAAGGACATCATCGATATATCTATACCAATGTAGAAGATTACTGCCCCAAGTTGTGTTGCTGTTTATCATCTTTTCTTCCCAGAAACTCATAAATGAATTTGCATAGCTTGGCGCAAATTTAGTCCCCATAGCTGTGCCAGTTTTCTGTAGGAAGACTCACCATTGAAGAAAAAATAGTTATTCTGTAGTATACATTTTAAAGCTTCTAGTACGAAGTTTTTTCTCTTGTGTAGAAAGTCAGCTTTGTTCAGGAACCAGGAGATGGCTTTGAGTCCTTGCTCATTTGGTATGCAGGTGAAGCGTGATGTTACTTCTACTGAGGCCATAACCATTCCTTCTTCCCAATTGATTTCCTGGAGTTTTGTATTTGTATCTCGTAATCTTGTTTTAGGTTTCTTTAGAGTACTCATCCCTTCAACTGCTAACTTAGCAAGGGTCTCTGTAAAATTTTTACTTATTTTTCTTCTGAGTGCTCGATGTTTCTTCAACCATTGATGGAGATGTGCTGACTTCTTCCATTGGCTGTTTTTTATGGACTCTTTCTCTTTTATTGCAAATCATATTTTTAAAGTTATTTTCCTTACAAACTTCTGGATGTCAATAAACTTCTCAAAGTCATTCATATATGTTATTGGTGCATACGTTAAGTAAGTTGTCTTTTGCTTAAATTAAATAAATGGTTTGTCTTTGTAGTTTCTTTTGCAGGTTTTTCACTGGGAAGTTTTCCTTTTTCTTCTTCTTTGTCCTTTTTTTGTTGGTTCCCCCCGACATCATCTCTTATTTTTATAACCCCTTCTTTGTTTTCTTTTGTTTGTGGGTTGGTCTTGTATGTTGGAAGATAGTTCCACATGCTTGCTTGACGTGGTGACTTTTTCCTCCATTGGACCTTCAAACCTAAATGTTAGTTTGGATCTGTTTGCATTTTCCTTTCTGTTATAAAAGGTTGCCTAATAGTGGAATTGGTGATACTCTGGCAGATAATGGTCATGCCCCTTCTTTCCCTGTGGTAGATGTTAGGGGACCAGTGGTCAGTCTGTGATGACACAGAGGTGTAGACCTAGAGTAACTTCTCCTGTGTGGATAGTTTCTCCTTGGTGTCCTTTCTTCTTCATGTTGAAATTTTTGATGTGTGTCCCTTTGTGACCACACATGTTTATGTTTATCATATGGTGATCTTCTGTGGAAATTTTGTCGTATATTTCCAAAATTTCTTGTTTTATGTTGATAATGTCTGTCTCTATCCTCTCTACAGTTGGTTTGTCAGTTATATTCTCCTCTGTATCTATCGTAAAGGTGTTCTCTTCCAGTGTGGTAATTACCTCGATCCTAATTTCTTCTTCTGGTTTCCTCATTATGACATCTCCTCAAATCAAAATGATAGGTGGGGTTCTGTGGATGGTACTGTTCTTGTGTGACATTCGTGTCTGGTCGGTGATGTTGTTCTTACATATGATATGTATCCAGTCTATATCTTTGAGTCTCAGTCCTAGTGTATATCCTGTCTTTGAATTCCTTTTCTTTTTTGGAGACACATCCTTTCTTGTGCATGGTGAAATTTTTTCTCTTGTTGCTTTTTATAACCCCAAATTTATCGAAGTCGCAATCCCTTTGTAGTTCACCCTGTTTTATCCTTATTAAGAAATCAGTGTTTTTAGTGATTCTTTCAACATTTTCTCCCTCTAGAGAAGCAAAGGTTGGTAATTGATTAAGCGGTTGTATTAATGTTTTGAGGAATTCTATTCTTTCATTCACTTCTTTTAAATGTTCCTTTCTCTCTTTTAGAATGATTCTCATCAGAAAAAGGAGAAAGTGTCTGGGATATTGTTCCATTCTGTATGGACGGCTTCTGAAACGTCCTGAAATAATGGTGATTTGGAAATCCAAGGACCTTTTGGTATGATTTCCTCTGCATGATATTTCTCTAGTGTCACAATTTCCCACCATAGTTTGTTTTCTTTTAGTAGCCAATTGCCTAGGGGATGCATTGCTGTTTCTAGATTATCATCTGTCATTTCGATTTCATCATCTTTGACGTTCATCTTCAGGGCTTCTTCGGTTCTTGCTGCTCTTCCTTCACAATGGTTGAACATGATGCTGTCCAAAGGACTTCAATGGGATAGAAGTTTAAAGAATGTAAAGATTATGTTGGAAGTCCTTACGTGCGCTTCAAAGAATTTAAATACACTGCTCAAAAAAATAAAGGGAACACTTAAACAACACAATGTAACTCCAAGTCAATCACACTTCTGTGAAATCAAACTGTCCACTTAGGAAGCAACACTGATTGACAATCAATTTCACATGATGTTGTGCAAATGGAATAGACAACAGGTGGAAATTATAGGCAATTAGCAAGACACCCTCAATAAAGGAGCTGTTCTGCAGATGGTGACCACAGACCACTTCTCAGCACCTATGCTTTCTGCCTGATGTTTTGGTCACTTTTGAAAGCTGGCTGTGCTTTCACTCTAGTGGTAGCATGAGACGGAGTCTACAACCCACACAAGTGGCTCAGGTAGTGCAGCTCATCCAGGATGGCACATCAATGCGAGCTGTGGCAAGAAGGTTTGTGTCTGTCAGCGTAGTGTCCAGAGCATGGAGGCGCTACCAGGACACAGGCCAGTACATCAGGAGACGTGGAGGAGGCCATAGGAGGGCAACAACCCAGCAGCAGGACTGCTACCTTCCGCCTTTGTGCAAGGAGGAACAGGAAGAGCACTGCCAGAGCCCTGCAAAATGACCTCCAGGAAGCCACAAATGTGCATGTGTCTACTCAAATGATCAGAAACAGACTCCATGAGGGTGGTATGAGGGCCCGACGTCCACAGGTGGGGGTTGTGCTTACAGTCCAACACCGTGCAGAACGTTTGGCATTTGCCAGAGAACACCAAGATTTGCAAATTCGCCACTGGCGCCCTGTGCTCTTCACAGATGAAAGCAGGTTCTCACTGAGCACATGTGACAGACGTGACAGAGTCTGGAGACGCCAAGGAGAACGTTCTGCTGCCTGCAACATCTTCCAGCATGACCGGTTTGGCAGTGGGTCAGTAATGGTGTGGAGTGGCATTTCTTTGGGGGGCCGCACAGCCCTCCATGTGCTCGCCAGAGGTAGCCTGCTATTAGGTACCGAGATGAGATCCTCAGACCCCTGTGAGACCAAATGCTGGTGCGGTTGGCCCTGGGTTCCTCCTAATGCAAGACAATGCTAGACCTCATGTGGCTGGAGTGTGTCAGCAGTTCCTGCAAGATGAAGGCATTGATGCTATGGACTGGCCCGCCCATTACCCAGACCTGAATCCAATTGAGCACATATGGGACATCATGTCTTGCTCCATCCGCCAAAGCCACATTGCACCACAGACTGTCCAGGAGTTGGTGGATGCTTTAGTCCAGGTCTGGGAGGAGATCCCTCAGGAGACCATCCGCCACCTCATCAGGAGCATGCCCAGGCATTGTAGGGAGGTCATACAGGCATTTGGAGTCCACACACACTACTGAGCCTCATTTTGACTTGTTTTAAGGACATTACATCAAAGTTGGATCATCCTGTAGTGTGTTTTTCCACTTTGATTTTGAGTGTGACTCCAAATCCAGACCTCCATGGGTTAATAAATTTGATTTCCATTGATAATTTTTGTGTGATTTTGCTGTCAGCACATTCAACTATGTAAAGAACAAAGTATTTAATAAGAATATTTCATTCATTCAGATCTAGGATGTGTTATTTTAGTGTTCCCTTTATTTTTTTGAGCAGTGTATAAAGTTCACCTTGGAAAGTAGTAAGGAGGGACTAAATTTCCTAGATTTATCTATCTACTCTGAGGGCAATTTACTAAACACCGTGATATATCAAAAACCCACAGACGTTAATATGTATATCCCAGTTGACAGCCAACATCATGCCCTGTGGCTAAAAGACATTCCGAAAAGTCAGTTCCTCAGGGTCAAGAGGAACTGTAGTGACAGTTCAGTTTACAAACAACAATTAACCCATATAAAGTACTACTTCATGGATAAAAGCTACAATGATGAAGCACTAAATGAAGTTATCACCCATGTAGAAGCAGTTGATTGCTCATCACTTCTTCAACAAAAATTCGTTGGAGAACAGGCAAAAGTGGGAATTTGTCACTCAGTATGATGTCCAACATAAATAAATAGTAAAGGTTATTAACCAAAATTGGCATCTACTAACCAAAGACCCCATTCTCTGAGATATCATACCTGCAAAACCAACTTTCATATATAGGAGAGCCAAGAACCTGAAAAAATCATTTAGTTAAGAGTACCCTGGCCATGCCAACCAGGAACCTTATCAGGAAAAAAGGTTTCCACCGCTGTGGACTGTGCATTGGATGCAGGAACATTAAAGATCCAACCCGTAAATACAATGATGTCGCAGTTTTTCGAAACAACTTTTAAAATCTGTGATTTCATCACTTGTCACACCTCAAATGTTGTGTACTTTCTATACTAGATCTACACCAAAGGTGGCGGACACAGAAATAAACCCAGGTCTAATAAAATCTGTTTTATAATAGATGCCTCCTGTTTGTGGTTACACCTGTGCACAAAGCATTATATTCCGGACAAAGTAAATTGCTAAAGCAGCGCATCCATTATGAACTACAATTTAACTACGTTTCCCAGAAATTAGTGGTCTCTCTGTGACAACTTCCAGCCCAGCATCCTCAAACCACCGGACGATGCATCCACTGAGAGTCACATGGGACTACATTTCCCAAGATTCACAGTGGCACCATGACAACTTACGGTACCATGGCTCAAGATTACCGCAAGATGTACTCAATGCACACCCAGCCTAACAATTTAGGACTACATTTCCCAAGACTCTTAGCGGGACTATGACCACTTCCGACATCGCGATTGTTTACTAAGAATAAAGACTCAGCGTGCTTTTTGTCACACTATCAACCATCTATATATACATCCTTCTCTACAGGATCTGAAATATTGTTTTTTGAGTTATTTATCTCATTATTTTAAAAGTCCAGTTCCAGTCCTGTGACCAGGAACCGGAAGTGATGTAACAACTATCCACTTGCTTTCACTATAAATATCAGGAATACTAGCCTAGCATCCCCATGCCTTGATAAAGAGTTATACACTTGAAATGCGTTAGTTGAGGAGGTATCACCCAGGAGGACACGGTGCCAATTCCAGGGGAAGGTAAGACCTTTAATAATTTGATCGTTACTGTTATTCTGATCAATTTATATTCTGACCCTCCAATTTGGGCTCTATTGGCCATCTAAGGGAGCAGTTTAAACCGGACAAAACAAAATACAAAATAAAATGTTCCCAGCATTGTGTAGAAGAACTTCCAAATGACCGTGTAATATCCTATGATCTCGGTTGCCCAAAAGGCAACTATTGGAAAGAGACTTACATTTGGGTTCTCACCCATAGACCTTAAAAGGTTTCTTTAACAGATCTAATTGGAAAGATATGTGAAGCCAAACCAGCAAGCATGTCAGTGGAAATCCACTTACATTTATATTCACTCTCGCATTCATGTAATGGTTTCTTTCAAAAGAGGGTCCAGATGATCCCACACCATGTAAATGTCCAAAAAGGAAGTTGTAATGTAATAAAAAAATAACAGTCACACCAAGGACAGGATACCCATGAGCAGTATATAGAGAATGCTACGATCAATCCGGATACAGATACGGGCTGAGTTGGTATAACGGCCATGGTCTCAGATGTTCCTGCCATCTGGTATTCCCCTCTGATCTGATCTGTAATGGCAGTAGCTGTAACGTGTTTCAAGGGATTCTCCCTCTTCATCAGACAGTGCCATCCATCCATCCCCGTTGAATATTTAAATTCATCACCAGAGGTCACATGATCACTAAAACCAAACAAACATAGGCAGAGAGAAGAACAAAGCTAGGAACAGGAAAAGCACAAACAAAACTCTAAAAGCTATGTGGGCAAATGCTAGGAGCTTAGGAAATAAATTCCAGAACTAACTACAATAATGACAAGGGATGATCTAGATATTGTGGCAATTACAGAGTCATGGTGCAATGAAAATCATGACTTGGACATAGCTATACTGGGATATACTTTATTTAGGAAGGACAGAATGGAAAAAAATCAGTGGAGTGGTAGCAATGTATGTAAAACAAAAGCATAAATACTACCTTAATACAAAGTATTGAAAAAAATGAGGCCCTTTGGGTGACCATAGAAACAGGGGAGAAGTCTATTATTTGTATTGGCGTGATATACAGGCCACCAGGACAGGAAGAAGAACTGGACAAGAACCTATTGCAGGATATAACTAAAATGGCATTAAAAGGAGAGGTAATAATCATGGGAGACTTTAATCTTCCGGATGTAAACTGGGAGGTGTCTGTTACTAGATCCACTAGAAGTAGAGACATTTTAAATTCCCTTCAGGGAGCATCCCTCCACCAATTGGTGAGGGAACCCACTTGGAAAGACACAATATTAGACTTAATACTTGGGAAATATAAGCAGACACAAGATAATGAAGACAAAGAGATATCTCTTGTTAGACAGAAGGAAACTAAGAAGGTAATCAGATGTGCGAAGGCACAAGCTGAGGAGAAAATGGCCAAGTCAGTGGGTAAAGGAATCAAAACTTTTTTTTAGGTATATAAGCAAAAGGAGAAAAACAAAAGGCGGAATTATAAAACTAAAGACAGAGACTGGGAGTCTTGTTGAGGGAAACAATGTAATAGCAGATCATCTTAATAATTATTTTTGCTCAGTATTCACTACTGAATGAGAGGGGAGGGGGCCACAGTTAAGTTGAAGGGATATTCAAGAAAATGAAACAGAACTCTCAAAGCTGAAACTGGACAATTCTATGGGGCCAGATGGGATACATCAAAGGATACTAAAAGAACTTAAAGAGGTGCTGGTAGCACCATTGACAGAATTATTCAACCAGTAATTAGCTACAGGAGTAATTCCAGAGGACTGGAAAAGAGTGAACGTAGTCCCACTGCACAAAAGTGGAAGCAAGGAAGAGTCAAACAACTACAGACCAGTGAGTCTTAGATCAGTAGTAGGGAAATTGATGGAAACAGTCTTAAAAGAAAGAGTTGTAGATTATCTCAAATCAAGCAATTTACAGGATCCCAAACAGCATGGATTCACTGGGGGGAGATCATGTCAAACAAATCTTATTAACTTTTTTGACTGTGTGACTAAAGTGATGGATAAAGGTGAAGCCGTGGATATAGCTTATCTAGACTTTAGTAAGGCTTTTGACACTGTTCCACATCGCAGACTGCTAAATAAACTTGGAAGCTTGGGATTGGATACTAGGATTATTGAATGGATAAGATCTTTGTTGCAGGATATAAAACAGAGTGTTGTGGTAAATGGAGTGCATACACATGAGGGAAATGTTACCAGTGGAGTACCCCAGGGATCTGTACTTGGACCAGTGCTTTTTAATATTTTTATTGGTGACATTGCAAATGGCATTAAAAGGAAAGTATGCCTTTTTGCAGATGACACAAAGGTATGCAACAGGGTAGACACACCAGGTGGGGTAAAACAAATGGCTGAGGATCTAGGTAGACTAGAAGAATGGTCAAGAGTGTGGCAATTACAGTTTAATTCCCAAAAATGCAAAATCATGCACTTGGGTCTCAAAATTCCAAAGGCACTATACTGGAAACTACTGAAGAGGAAAGGGATCTAGGAGTCACTATTTCAGGTGACTTAAAGGCAGGTAACCAATGTAACAAAGCAATGAGGAAGGCTAGTCAGATGCTTGGCTGCATTGGGAGAGGAATCAGCAGCAGAAAAAAAGAAGTAATAATGCCACTGTATAGGTCATTGGTACGGCCTCATCTAGAATACTGTGTTCAATTCTGGAGGCCATAGCTTCAAAAGGATATTAATACATTAGGGACTGTACAAAGGAGGGCAACTAAAATGGTGCATGGCCTACATCACAAAACATACCCAGAACGACTATAAAATCTCTATATGTATAGTTTGGAGCAGAGAAGGGAAAGGGGGACATAATAGAAACTTTCAAATATATCAAGGGTTTTAACAAAGTCCAGGAGGGAAACATTCTCCAAACGAAGAGAAGCAATAGGACACGAGGACATGCACTGAGGCTGGAGGGGGGGGGGGGGTTCAGGAGAAATATGAGGAAAAATTACTTCACAGAAAGGGTAGTGGACAAGTGGAATAGCCTCCCATCAGAGGTGGTAGAGGCTAAGACAGTAGAGCAATTTAAACATGCATGGGATAGATATAAGGATATACTTACAAAGAATTGAGATAAAAATATGGTTAAAAAAAAGGGCAGACTGGAAGTGGTTCTTATCTGCAGTCAAATTCTATGTTTCTATGTTTCTAATCATCACACGCTCTCAATCTGACACAGAGCAAAACGATTCCTAATCACACAGATTAACACAAATCAATATAAATACTCTGTATATACAAAGGAAAATCTACATACATTGGGGGTCATTCCAGGTTGATTGTAGCTGTGCTAAATTTAGCACAGCTACGATCATTCACAATGACATGCGGGGGATGCCCCGCACAGGGGCTATCCCGTCCCGCATGTCAGTGCCGGCCCCCCCGCAGAAGTGCAAAGGCATCGCACAGCGGCGATGCCTTTGCATTTCAAGAGTAGCTCCCGACCAGCGCAGCTGTAGCGTGCTGACCAGGAGCTAGTCTCTGCTCCCTGGCCCGCAGCGGCTGCGTGTGATGTTACGCAGCCGCCACGGGCCACCCCCCCAATGGACTGGCCATGCCTGCATTGGCCGGACCGCGCCCCCCTAAACGCCAGATTAACGCTGCCATCCAGCCCCCTCCCGCCCAGCGACCATCTCTACCTCAGAGGCGATCGCTAGGCAATGACGGCTGCCATGCACCAGTGCACTGCGGCGCCGGCGCATGCACAGTTCCTACCCGATCGCTCTGCTACGACAAACTGCAGTGAGCGATCAGGTCGGAATGACCCCCATTATCCGTTTACAATGAAGAATATCCAATAGTATAAATTGAAAAAATATATATCATATATAAATCCCAGAATTAAATTGACCACATTAAAAAATCATTATGTTACAGCTGCGCATCCATCCATCTCAGGCACACAGGAGAGAGGTGGGGAAAAGGACACACCATTAGTATTACAAAAACCATTTGGTCTCAGAATCACAATTCAAACCCCCTAGGGGCGAGAGTCTTCATGTAAAAAATGGTTTGCATATCCTTTCTAGCTAAAATTGATCCTGCAAAATATGTAGAACTGAGAGTAAGACCACAGAATATAGGGCCTAATTCTGAGTTGATCGCAGCAGCAAATTTGTTAGCAGTTGGGCAAAACCATGTGCACTGCAGGAGGGGCAGATATAACATGTGCAGGGAGAGTTAGATTTGGGTGGGGTGTATTCAAACTGAAATCTAAATTGCAGTGTAAAAATAAAGCAGCCATTTTTTACCCTGCACAGAAACAAAATAACCCACCTAAATCTAACTCTCTCTGCACATGTTATATCTGCCTCCCCTGCAGTGCACATGGTTTTGCCCAATTGCTAACAAACTTGCTGCTGCGATCAACTCAGAATTACCCCCATAGATCCAAATGTGACCCAATGCTTGTATAGAATTAAAGATTTCATCACCTGTTGCAGTAGAAATGTGATTTATCTACTGGAGAGTAAATGTGGGTTACAGTATATAGGGAGGACAGGAAGGATGCTGAAAGAATGCTTGAATGAGCATGTACAGTATGCAATGTGAAGAAAGGTTTAGAATTGCATAGCATCCCTGCTCATTTTAAGAAGCACCGTGACTGCGATCCCAAACATTTGAAAAACTTTTGTGAGATTCAAATTATTAAACCCGGTTGGAGAACCAAAAATGCAGAATCAATTTTAGCTAGAAAGGATATGCAAACCATTTTTTACATGAAGACTCTCGCCCCTAGTGGTTTGAATTGTGATTTTGAGACCAAATGGTTTTAGTAATACTAATGGTGTGTCCTTTTCTCCACCTCTTTCCTCTGTGTCTGAGATGGATGGATGCGCAGCTGTAACATAATGATTGTTTCTTATGTGGTCAATTTAATGCCAAGATTTATATATGATAAATTTTTTTAAATTTATACTGTTGGATATTCTTCATTGTAAACGGATAATGTACGTAGATTTTCCTTTGTATATACAGAGTTTTTATATTGATTTTTTATTGTGTTAATCCGTGTGATTAGGAATCGTCTTGCTCTGTGTTAGATTGAGAGCATGTGATGATTGGTTATAGTGATCATGTGACCTCCGGTGGTGAATACAAATATTCAACGGGGATGGAAGGACTGCACTGTCTGATGAAGAGGGAGAATCCCTTGAAATGCATTACAGCTACTGCCGTTACAGATCAGACCAGAGGGGGATACCAAATGCCAGGAACATCTGAGACCGCGGCCGTTATATCAACTCAGCCCGTATCTGCAGCCGGACTGATCGTAGCATTCTCTACATACTGCTCATGGGTATCCTGTCCTCGGTGCGACTCTGTTATTTTTTAATTACATTACAACTTCCTTTTTTACATTTACATGGTGTGGGATCATCTGGACCCTCTTTTGAAAGAAACCATTACATGAATGCGAGAGTGAATATAAATGTAAGTGGATTTCCACTGACGTGCTTGCTGGTTTGGCTTCACATATCTTTCCAATTAGAGCTGTTAAAGAAACCTTTCAGAGTCTACGGGCGAGAATCCAAATGTAAGTTCTTCTACACAGCGCTGGGAACATTGGGGGTCATTCCGAGTTGATCGCTCGCAAGGCGAATTTAGCAGAGTTGCTCACGCTAAGCCTACGCCTACTGGGAGTGTATCTTAGCTTCTTAAAATTGCGACCGATGTATTCGCAATATTGCGATTACAAACTACTTAGCAGTTTCAGAGTAGCTTCAGACTTACTCGGCATCTGCGATCAGTTCAGTGCTTGTCGTTCCTGTTTTGACGTCACAAACACACCCAGCGTTCGCCCAGACACTCCCCCGTTTCCCCGGCCACTCCTGCGTTTTTTCCGGAAACGGTAGCGTTTTTTCCCGCACGCCCATAAAACGGCCTGTTTCCGCCCAGTAACACCCATTTCCTGTCAATCACATTACGATCGCCGGAGCGATGAAAAAGCCGTGAGTAAAAATACTATCTCCATTGTAAAATTACTTGGCGCAGTCGCAGTGCGAATATTGCGCATGCGTACTAAGCGGAATTTCACTGCGATGCGATGAAAAATACCGAGCGAACGACTCGGAATGAGGGCCATTGTATTTTGTATGTTGTTTTGTATGTGCTCAAGGGGTTTTTAAAGGGCGAGCCCCATCAATGTTTCTAGCTGCTTATGTGCAGGGTAGCGCTGGTGTAGCATATTTTTAATTTACAGTTTACACCGGACCTCTTCTCTCTCCAAATCTGAGTCCTACCCCTTCTGGAAGTAAGCACCTTCCCCTGTGTAATACTTGTTGCATGTGTTTTATTGGTTTTTATCTGGATTTTATCTGTTTATTTAGTGTGTGTAATAAATAAATAAAAAATTACGTTAAACACGCTGCTTCTGAGAATCACTTTGGCACAAAAAGATATCTTTATATGAGGAGCTCTGCAAATCTAACCATCAGTAGATTGTACGATTTCACCTATTGACAACCTTAAAGATACCTTTATGCATGTCTACACACCCTTATTGTTTTAAGTTAGGTGTGTAGTTATAGAATTTTGTATAAATACAGTATTCTCTATCCAGTAACAGTCACATACCGTTCGCTTTTTGTAAGAGAAGGATCTACACTTATCAACACTTAAAGATACCTTTATACGTTCAGCTAATAATTTCACTCTGTAAGTGAGGTACTCTAAATGAAGTGTACTTTTGGAAGAACTAGTCACACCAGTTTTGAAACTTCAAAAATTTTATAATAACTAGATGATCTTGGAGAGATCACTACACATTGTTTTTTCTTCATGTTATATTTTTTTATATATCCATGAGTGATTAACCCATCGTTTGAAGCAAAACTCCTTTGGATGAAAGTTTTTTTATATCAGCTAAGTACAATTAACTATTTATTCACTCGACCCCTTAAGTGGTAGCGCCATCTTCTTCACACTCTGGCCCTCATTCCGAGTTGTTCGCTCGTTGACGATTTTCTCTATATTGCGATTAGTCGCTTACTGTGCATGCGCATGGTTCGCAGAGCGCATGCGCTTAGTTATTTTACTCAAAAGTTAGGTATTTTACTCACGGCATTATGAGGATTTTTCTTCGTTCTGGTGATCGGAGTGTGATTGACAGGAAGTGGGTGTTTCTGGGCGGAAACTGGCCGTTTTATGGGTGTGTGTGAAAAAACGCTGCCGTTTCTGGGAAAAACGCGGGAGTGGCTGGAGAAGCGGGGGACTGCCTGGGCGAACACTGGGTGTGTTTGTGACGTCAAACCAGGAACGAAACTGACTGAACTGATCGCAGTGGCAGAGTAAGTGTCGAGCTACTCAGAAACTGCTAAGAAATTTCTATTCGCAATTTTGCAAATCTTTCATTCGCAATTCTGCTAAGCTAAGATACACTCCCAGAGGGCGGCGGCTTAGCGTGTGCAATGCTGCTAAAAGCAGCTAGCCAGCGAACAACTCGGAATGAGGGCCTCTATCCATACAATTGCTCATTCTGGACCATTTTGGGGAAGGTCCAACTGTAAAGATAGAAGGCAGCCGCCACTCTTTGAAGTGCACATAAGGACTTCCAACTAACCTTTACATTCTGTGTTTTTATACATTGCTTTAACAAAGCTTCATAAATTCCAGTGTGATAGAGTAGGGAGGTACATTTTATCTGGGTTAGGTTCCCTCCAAATCACTGGAAGAGCAAATGGCATGTGAGGTGAACCGTTTTGTCATCCTGTCAGTAGTGCACATGTCACACAACAAATGTGAGGGGGCCCAACTCTTGTCTTGACCACCCACTTTACATCTGAACTAAAGTTCTGGAATTCAGTCATACAGTACATGACAGTAGGAATTGATAATAATGACAGATCCACTACAGCTAAAAGATGATCAACACATAGCGGATGTACTACTCCTTGGATAGTGATAAAGTGGAGAGAGATAAAGTATCAACCAATCAGCAACTGTCATTTTTCAAACACATCCTGTACTATGGCAGTTAGGCGCTGATTGACTGGTACTTTATATCTCTCTACTTTATCATTCTCAACTACTAAAACTGCATCTCCTCAACTATTAACACTGTGGTACCTAGAAGCAGACCGATATGTAGCTGTTCTACACACACGCACAGTCTGCTGCTCCAAGCAAATTTATCCTGCCAGTACTGTATTATCGATTCTGCAAATTCCTTAGTCCACAATTGTTGAACAGCGTAATTATCTCCTACCAATATATCCACAAGATGTTTGTTGCAGTTGAAGAAGTACTATAAGTGCCAGCATACACAAACATTTTAAGAAGGACAGAGCAAGTTGGGATCAGTAGTGCAACATAAACAAATTCTACAATTTCACTTTCATTAAAAAAATTACCCTATGCCCACCACACAAGGGTTTCCATATGCCATGGATTAAGTAATACTTGTTCGTGAGAAGCAGTATGGAGTTTAATAATCAGAACAACAAAAAAGACATGAGATACCCTACCATGTGTCTGTGCTATATTGGTGGGTCATTGTCCACCAATCTTGTTAGATACCATGATGTTGTCGAGAAACATTTAGTAAGCAATTGTTTAGTCTGGATGGGGAGGGCACTTCAATACAATCCATTCTAAATAAATAACATGCTTTTCTTTAAACAATGAAAAAGGAGGAGTGCCTGGCTGATTCCAGACTTGAAGAATAGTTTTTTTAGCTGCCGAACTCAGTATTAATAATAATTTGCGGCAGTCCCATGATACCTCTTGACCCTGAGGCAAGATTCTTAAAATGGCCCATTCCAGAGTGATAGGTACATACTGGAGTTGACCAAATTATTGAGTGCATATTTGTAAACCCGAAGCCAAAGGGGCCTAACTTTTGGACAAGACCACAGGCAATGGTAAAGATCTGCATTATCCTTTAGACATCTAGGGCATTTATGTGAGGTAGATGATCGCATCAAATAACCTGGATGAGGACTAATATGTTCTGTGGTGAATGTTCAAGAATAATTCCCTATAAGTACTAGCGGGAAGGATGCAACAGGAATCTGACAGGTTTGTCAATAGCATATCTACTGTAATATCAGGAAAATGTTATATCCACTGAGGTAGACAAGACCGAATAGTATCATAATCAATTAGATTGCGTAGGACATTATAATGACTCGAAATTGCTTTATATTCAGGTGGAGGATTAGATAAGAATGTGTTATTCCAATCATGCTCAGAAAAGTTATGAATAATTTGGCTCACATAATGTTTGAAAATATGAAAAAGGAAAAGGGGACAAAAAGTCATATTTGTCAACTGCCTGCTGGAATGTGAGAGGCTACTTGGACAAATATAAACAAAGCATTCAATAGATTTTACACCCTTAGATGACCATAATAAGAATGGGTTCGTTATTAAGCTATGTTGGAATTCTAGGTTCCGCAGAAGTGGGAAAAAAAGAGTTTCATGCACATTCATCCCCTTTTTATGATGTAGAAAGTGTCATAATTTACGGGTACTCCACAACAAGGGGTTATCCCGTATCATAGCTGGTATCTCCCGATAGTGGGCATGGAGGAAAAAAACTAAGTTAAGATCTGTCAAAAACAATTCTTCAAATCGGGAGTCAGTGTAAGTGCAAGTATTATGCAACCAATCCCTAAGGTGGCACAATAGAGCTGCATAGTTATACTGTGTTAAATTAGGAAAATCAATTCCTCCATTAAATTTAGGTTGCTGAAGTCTATTCAGGCCTATTCTATGATGTTTTTGATTCCAAATACATTTTTCAAAAGATGAATTTATCTCTTTTGCATCTTCTGTTGTGAGCAACAAAGGTAGTGACTGAAGTAGATACAAAAATCTAGGGACATATATAATTTGGAGCAAACTAGCACTGCCCAAATAGGAGAGCTGGAGACAACCTCCCTCCCCTCCCCATCCAAATCACTAACCATAGACATTTGGTAGAGAGAGGCGTGATTTTTGGTGAGCAGCACACCCAAATGTGTATAATATTTTTTTGCCCAAGTAATAGGTACTCTATCGTGCCAATAAGGATGAACATAGCCCGGCCTTGTTTTCTGAATTAATTCAAACAATTACAAATAATTCAGTACAATTTAGTATGTCAAACTGTATTAGAATAATATTAACTGCAATGTGACTGGGTGGGGCCATAGCAGCCAAGATGCTGGGTGGGGTCACAGCAAGGAGTGTGTAAAAATGTAATTTCATTTAAATAACAATTGGCTTCGCAAGTTTTTGAAGACAACCTTTAAAAAAAAAACATCAGCAACACCTCCTATTATTAAAAATATGCAGATTTATCAACAGCGTTGGACTGGTGCACAGGGATACAGGGGAGGGGGGACCCTGGTGGGCTCCACTGATTGAGAGCCCATTACCTCCTCTAAGGATCAGGTTCAGAATTTTCACTTGAATTGTACATTATACATACATACATTATGTTACCTTATACTGCACAGGACTATGGTGTATTTTCTACAGTGTATTAATGTTATTAATCTGTTACATTATCATGCATGGACTGGCAGTATTTACTATAGGCCTATATATTTTATCAAGGGCCCAGACCATGCACAGAGCTGGCCACACCCCCTCTTGAGGCTCAGCACACCCCTAAACATGAGCCCCTACCACTGCATTATCCCTGTGGGCCCTTTATTTCCACACTGTTTATTAGACCTTGAAAATGCATACTGACTCATATTTTGTACATGCTAAGTTATAGCTTTGCCTACATCTAGCTTGAAGTTCCTGAGTCTCTTGTAATCCAATTTATCACATAGAAAAATCAGAATTACGACCTGCGCACTATCAAGAATGTCAACATGGCAGCCAATGAGATATTCTCAAAAGAGAGTTCCTGGGCAGTATCCTATTATAGGAGATTGTTTTTCGCACTTTTTTTCCAATGTTTCACCAATTTTCTTTACAGGCGTTCCAATTAGGATCACCCATAAAAAAACAGCTTTCCTCCCAAAAATACACAGGTTCAGTGAAACCTGTGTGTTTTCGTGAGAAACAGCCCCTTTTATTCTTGAACACTTTTGTGGGACGGTAGTATATTAATGTTAGGGGTTTTATACCTTGTTCTGTTGGGACATTTTGAAATTACTATGCTGTATGGTATTGCTGTGCGTGTCTGTTGGGGAGGTGGGGACACACAAAAAAAACCTGTTGCCCATCTGTGCCTTTAACTAATGATGAGATTAATGTGTTGAAAAAGGGACTTAATTTTGTGTCTACTATGAATTTTGATCCTTTTCTATGGAAAACTGAAATGTTTAAAATCAATGGGCAATTGAAACTCCAAGAATACTTTGGGACACGTGCTCCTACTGCATCCAAGCATCAAATACATTCTGAACTGTATAAACTCAAAAATAGGTCACATTTTGACCCGCCAACAAATAGTGCTTCTATTAAGTCTTTTACTAGATTGGTGGATACTTATGTGGACACTCCAGGGACTAGACAGGACAGAGGTTATTCCAATCTCACCAAAGCAGAATTTGCAGCATTAAAAGCCTTAGGTGCTAGGGAAGATATCGTCATTCTGATAAGGGCGGCTCGATTGTAGTGCAAAATTTGTGTGACTACAAAGCTGAGATCAGCCGTCAGCTCTCTGATCCTAAAACATATTGTGCATTACAAAGTGACCCTACTATGATTTTTAAGAAAGATTTGGATGATTTCCTTATGTTATGTGTACAACGTGATGTTATTACAAAAGAGATTGCTGATTTGTTGATTACAGAATTTCCAGTTAAACCATCACTGTACACCCTTCCCAAGGTACACAAAGATTTGGTGCATCCCCCGGGCAGACCCATCATCTCTGCTCGGGGGTCTGTTTTAAAACCAATCTCTAGGTACTTTGATACATATTTGCAACCTTGTGTGCAAAATTCAGCATATGTATTTAAGGACACTACTCTTTATTATTACAGTTACAACAAATTGGTGAAATATCTACTGTTTGCACCCTCTGTAGTTTTGATGTCAACTCTCTGTATACCTGTATACCTCATGCAGAAGGTATTGCCGCAACTAGACATCTTATTAGTGATAACATCTGGTATACAGGACATGATATCTACTTTTTTTGCGAGTTACTTGATATGGTGCTTCGTAAAAAATTACTTTTGGTATGATGGCAGACACTATCTTCAAGTGTCCGGGTGTGCAATGGGGTCCTCTGTTGCCCCATTTTACGCTAACACGTATATGATTGCGGTAGAAAAGGAAATTTTCTTTTCAAACCCTGCTGTCACTGAAAATATTATCTATTATTCACGGTATATAGATGATATGATATTACTGTGGAAGGGTGATGCAGATTTTCTTAGAACCATTATTGATGAGCATAACAGCAGTGATAGTCCAGCAAAATTCACTTGTAAGAGGGACAGCAACGGTGTAGATTTTCTGGATGTATGGATTACGAAAAATAACAATACAATGGAAACGTTACTTATTGTAAAGCCTACTGATCGCAATATGCTATTACTTCCCAGTAGTCACCATCCCAAGGCAGTTCAAAGAGGCCTCCCATTCTCACAATTCTTAAGGGTGAGGCGTATATGTAGCAATAAGGCTGATCTTGATATTACACTTGAGAGAATGATTGATAAATTTGTAACCAGGGGCTTTGATAGGAAACAACTGCAGGCTACCAATTTAAAAGTTATGTCTATTCCACGAGCTAAAACTTTAATGTCCAAACACGCCAAATCTACGAAAACCAAAATTGTGTGGCCTAATAGATTTAATGTTGCCAGTGGGAAAGTAAGAAGGGCTGTTCAAACCTATTGGCCCATAATTTCCACTGATAAAGATCTGGTTGGGCTACATGATAAAATAATTATGAGTTGTTACTCCAGGGGCAGAAATATCCATGATTATATAGTGCACACAGATATAACTAATTTTGGCAAGAATGCAGCCACAACCTTTTTTTTTGGCAAACCAAAAATGGGGTGTTTTAAATGCACTGGCTGTGTCACATGCAGTTACATATTAACAGGAGACACCATAAAGCACCCATGGCTAAGTAAAATGTTTTAAGATCAGACATCGGTTGTCCTGAACCTCTAAATTCATAATTTTTGTGTTAGTATGCCCTTGCAGCAAATACTATATCGGTAAGACCGAGTGCTCATTTAAAGTAAGGATGAGCCAACACCGTTATGCTATTATGGAGGCGGTTCTGTCAGGTAAAAGTGAGCGGCCAGTTGACCGACACTTTGCCATTATGGGTCACTCACCTACTTCGGTCAGGCATAAAATCATTGACCACATTCCACCTCTTGTTAGAGGTGGTGAATGTGGCAGGTTATTGCTTCAACGGGAAGCCAAATGGATATTCCTATTATATGCCCTGAGTCCCTCTGGTTTAAATGAAAATAGTGGATTAAATAGCTATCTATTACTCTCATGCTTTTAGC